>NW_010236525.1:130331-162312 GCF_000690775.1 Eurypyga helias
TAAGGCCAGGCTGGATGAGCCTTTGAGCAACCTGGTCTAGTGGAAGGTGTCCCTGCCCATGGCAGGGGGGTCGGAACTAGATGATCATTAAGGATCCTTCAAAACCAAATGATTCCATGATTCTATGACTCTATTATAAGGCCTCACTTATGAATCTTGAGAGCGAATTTTGTATTAGTCTCATTAAATACAAGAATTAATTTTAAAAGTTACATCAAATCTAAGATTCAATGTCTTTACTTTCAGGAGCTGGAATTAAAAATAAAGTCACAGAAAAATCACGATTCACATTCTTAAGATAGGGAACACTCTTATTATTAATGACCAGGATCACACATACTGAGCAACTGCTTCAGCACTATTGTACAGGAGTTAACTACCTGCTGTATTGTGGAATGCAGTGCTAACGTAATTAGAGAGGTGGTATGACACAGAACAGAAAGTCTGATAAATAGCATTACACTCCTATTGTTGCTACCAACTTCTTCATGAAATCTTTCTTTGCCGTATTTTTCCCATTACTAAAGTAGGGAGAGCAATCAGGTTTCCTCTGTGGGAACACTGCCTTGGACACTTCAGTTAAAGTGCTGTAAAATTGAGTGCACTTGACAAACCCAACTTTGTACATTGCCTGGACACAGCTCCACAACAATCTTCTCCAGAATTTCATGTTTGTTCACATAGTTATGAATCCCGTTTTTTATTTGTACTTTCCACCCATTTTTCCAGTATGACAAATCAAACTTACTGGTATTTATCTCCCCAGATTCCCTTGGATAGATCTGCATTAGATTGTCTCATCTTCCATTCCTCTAGTACCAAGACCAATTCAATGGATATTTTACACAACACAGTAGTTTGACACATTCATATTTGAGCTCCTTTAGAACTCCTGAGCAAATACCATCATCTCAACAATTTATTACTATAGGTTTTATCCAACTGTTTTAAAAGTTTTCTCACTAACATTTTAATTTGAGATAGTTCCTCCAGCTCATTTACCCACTAACAGCATCTGATACTGAAATCTTCCTGACCTCCATGGTATTGAACATAACCCCAAATTTAATTAATATAACTTTTTTCCCTCATAGCTTTATCTTCTTTGAGCTTTCTGTTACACCCTGACCATGGATTCTGGTCTCCCCCAAGGTGCATAAAGTCCCCTCTCTTCCTTTATGAAGCTTTGGAATATTTTTCCTAGTTTATGCCACATGGAGTTTTCAGAGCCATCAACCTTTTAAATAAGCACCAAAAAGAATTACTGGCAGAGTTCATCTGCATTGTGCCTCGGTTTTTGAAAGGAACAAAGCTACTACTAAATATTGTTATTAGGGGAAATCCAAGTGTGCTGGTTTTGGCTGGGATAGAGTTAATATTCTTCACAGTAGCTACTATGGGGCTGTGTTTTGGATTAGTTCTGGAAACAGTGTTGATAACAAGGATGTAAGTCAGCATCCACATGCATACAGTTCTCAGAGAACTTTCTAATCTGTGCAATATACTTCTCTATAGAGAGGTCCTACCTAAAAAAAAAATGCATACTTTATTTCAGTAGGATCTGGTTCTACCTAAAGGTGGCAAATGCCACTAACCTCCAGAAGAACAAAACGCAGATGAGAAACATAACAGAACAAAACTTAGAACTTGAGGACTGGGTTTCATACTGTTTTCTATTTGAAGTTTGGCATTATAAAATAATCATTCCAGGACTGCGACCTTTTGTGCCAAGTTTCAGCCTGAAGCTGAGTTATTAACTGTAAGGGGGTGGGAAAGTAAGGTATTTATAATGGCTCAGGTGGTGTAACCTTCATTAGAACAGTGTGGATGGAGCTGTTATCAAAAAGACTTCTAAGAATTTGGTGGGTGAAATTATAATTTATGTCATGCAGCACCTTGAGGCAAATTTTAAAACAATTATTTGTGAATTCTACAAAGACATTATCCTACAGCCTTCTCATCAATAATACAGCCCCCCAAACTGATTCAGAAGAGGCAAACCCGCCATGATTCCAATTAAAGACAATAAACCGCACAGTCTGTATTATATCTCAAGTATCCCATGAGCCTATACTCTAGAAATGCCTTTTTTCCCTGTCTGATGACAGATATGTATTTAAATGTCCTCTTGTCTACACAAACCTTTTTTTTTTTGTCCAAGCTTTCTCTTTTATGGAGGATAAATAAGCAAAATTCATATTCAGCCCAGCACCTGCTGAAGCTGTCAGCTGTAGTGTTTGTCATATTTCAATCAAAGCTGAAGCCAGCCAGTCATTTTTATACTGCACAATCCCTACATACTCGAGGACCAGAATTAATGAATTAGCTATTGATTAAATTCCACTCTAGCAAATCCACCGTGGCAAATAAATGAACTACCCGGGGCACGTGTAGGCCACGGCCAGACATGTCCGGGCAATCGATCAGTAGTTAGTATTCTTTTGGGATATAAGAACAGCTGATGATAATATGACATGTAGGAAAAGGCAGTGTAGAAACAGAGTCTGTTTCTGGCTGAGCAGATTATAAAGTAGGAAGGCATTTTTGATCCTTTTGCATTCATGTGTTATGACATATTTAGTCTATATATAATAGCAGAAACATGCATAAGTGTTTGCAGTACAGACAATACAGACAAAGGCATACATAAGTTGAAGCCAAGGGCAAAAGATGAGATCCTGAATTGAGTTCTTATCATCAAACAAGCTTTGACTATATCTGTATGTGTGACAGAAAAATAGCAAGCTTAATTTCACCCTTATACAGAGACAAATGCGGAATTCAAGTAAAATATAGAAATTATACTCAGTAAACCAAAGTCCTTAAGAGACTGGAGAAGCAAATCCATTCTGTTGGCCATTTCTGAAGGCTCCAATGTTAGATTTTTGCTATTAAAAAAAAAAAGGTTTAATTTTCTTTCCTGAAAAGAAACACTGCTAATGAGCATACTCCAACAGAAGTGCTATAAAACCACATGAACAATAACATACACAGAGGAGGCTAACTGTTTTATTGTTGGTATAATTCTGAGAAGTGTGTTAGCTAGCTTAGGTTTAGTATGTCTTCGGAAGATATTAACTCCCAAAGAATCACTGTATATGTTACTATTTGGCTGCTTCTAAGGACTGAAAATCTGCTCCTCCCTTTACAGTTAAGAAGTTTGTCCCTGTCTGTGGATGTAGTGGACAGGCAAACTGCAGGAAGTGGTCCAAGGAGACAAAGATATGCATGCCTTTTAAGATAGCTTACTAATTCTTACTGTTGTGATAGGTAACTTTTTTTACCCACAATTATTCTAAGTTTCCATTATCAGCATCGCATTACTCCCTGAGCATTAATCTTCCTCTTCTTAACTGACAGCAAAATGTGATAACTTTCATTCCTCTACACTTTTTCTCTTAACTACTTCCACTTACGCTTTATTTATTATCACAGCACAGTGATACCCAAATAGGTATGTACAATCAACTAAAGGTGAGTCTTCTTCAATTGCTTTTTTGGCCCAAAACTCTAAGACCAAAAACAACAACCATGAAAAATGTTTTCAAAGTGTATACAGAATTCTTTTATGCACTTTACTCAACTAAGAGAAGACAACTTTACATTCTGGTCCCCATTCCAGCCACAAATCCCCCTGATACATGAAAGCCAACTGTAGCATAGTACCTTGAGCCAATTATGTGAATAATGGGTGCTGACAGCTGCTTTGGTTCGTCTTCCACAGTTGTAATCTGGGTCCCATTGCTTCTCACACAGGCATACACCGTGCAGACTTCAATCTGACAAAGAAGAACATGAGTTTCACATGCTCAGCTGTAGAAATCACTCAGCTCTGCTACTTCTCTCTTCACCCAAGATTTTATTCTTTTCTATTTAACAGATTCCACACAGCCATGAAAGTACCACAGTTCTGAGGTAAGTACATCTACCTCACGTACATCTTACCAGAGATATGCAGTGTATAAATTTTCCCACACCGTTTTCATAAAAAGGACACATGCAGCCCTCTGGCACTAATTGCTGTTTTCTATTAAACTACCACCAACAGAGTTGCCATGAATTTGCTTCTCTGTGTGTATATATATAAAGAGAGAGAGAGGGTGTGGTACACAACACTGAAAAAAATGAACTTTAATTCTGAGGCACTGAGTAAGTTTTCTACACCTACCATACATTCTGACATAAAAATAAGGATAATTTTCCCATAGTATTTTCTATTCCTTCATGTCTATTCTGGAAAATTTAAAATGAAAAATGCAAATAGCAATCATATCTTTTGTTATAAAAAATGCCACAGAAATAAAAACTTACTCTTTCGATTCTTCGAATTAAACTAAGCAGAGTCATAGTGAAATAGTTAGTGAAGGATGGTAACATCATTTCTATATTGTTAACAGAGGAATTACTCAAAATAAAAGAGTGCAAAAATTGAAAGATAATGCATTGAGATTACCAGTAAGATGCACATGCATCCAAATTAATATTGTTTCCAGGAGAAGAAGAAAAAGAATCAAAAGGAAAAAAAATTAAACCAGTTTATTTTGGTTTTACCTATCACGTTGATGTAAATATAAGTCTTGTATTGAGACTAGGAAAGCAGAAGAGAAGAATAATTAACATCTCAAGCAACAGAAAGTGGCCATGGTAAATGAATATAGAGGGTCTATAAGTGAGGCAGTACACTGAATTTGCATTGTTATTGAGAAAAGACAAATGTGTTTCCAAGCAGCATTCAGAAAGTCATATGTGTATTCATGGATGGAGGTTTGCTGTTTCAGAGGGGCTGGAACACAGAAATCTGTTATGGTATGCCTGTCTGTGATGTTTATTTATGGTATGTAGTAACTGGATGCAAATTTTCAGAATGAAGTATACATGGCACTACTAAGTCCTTCTCATATATAATGCAAACTAAACCTGAACGAAACAGATATGTATAGTTACAATTAAGTGTCAAACTGCTTTTCTTAAATATATTAATACAACTTAAAGATAGAAAGGTTTGGGGTTTTTTTATTCTGCACATGGTATTTTGCCTTTCATAGGATATATGAATAGAGAGGCAAAGGGAAATGCAAAGACAAAACATTGTACTTATTAACAGCATAAAAAGTACTACTACGATTTCAGAGATCAGCTCTGCTTCCTCCTCAGAAGGATAAGGAGAGAAAAATGATAAAAGGATGACAAATGCAATATCATTATTTCTCTGTGCTGATATATTATGCATGCCTGATGTTTCTAAAACAATTGCAATTTTCCTTTAATGAGTAGGAGTAGAATCTTCGCCTCTTTGTAATATATGTGGAGGCTTTGCTAATGTTGTAGCACAGAGCATTTAGGGGAAAGTAAATGGACTTTTGATGGTTTGAAAAAAGATAATGGAAATTTCTATTATGAAAAGTGCACACAAACCTAAAATATGCTGAAAATATATTTATGCCTTGAATGTATATACACACAAACATCAGTGTAAATATATGTCCATGTATGTAAAGGAATTCATGCAACAATATTCCGCTTGGAAATGCATATCTCGTATGTAAAAAAACGTGAAGATATTCTAACCTGTATATCATATACAGTGAATGGAGACAAGTCTGCTAAAAGAAAGGACCCGGGCTCGTTCATTCCAGTCTTGTACTGCTTATTATTTACATAGATAGAGTACTCTGTGACAACACCATTTGGGTTTGAAGGCGATGTCCAGATGACATGTACAGCTGTACTGTTGATGATGACAACCTCTGGAGGGAACATGCCCTCAGGCTCTAGAAATAAAGGAAGAAACTGAATAAACTCCAGCTGTCTCTGCAAAAGCACTTGTTTAACCAAATGTAGATTAGTATTTAGGTTTAGCAAAGGGTTCACTGCTTATCTGCTTTCCTCTGATGAAGTTATCACAGTCTGTAGTCTTCTGTAAATTGGCTTATTATACTCTCAGTTAGAAACCATGAGAGCTGATGGTAAAATGCTTTATACCAACAGCACAGTGTCAATCATCAGTAGTATGTGGCCAGTGAGATATGATGATAAATTATTCACCCATCTGCACTCTGAACATACAAACATTATTTTTATGTCTCCCCAATCATAATCTTTAAAAAAAAAAAAAAGAAAGAAAATTAAAAAAAAAGAAAAAAAAGAACACGAGAGCATTTTGCTTTTAAAGCAAAACCTGAGACCAAAATACTTTGTGTCTGGTGGAACGTGACGTTATCAGCCTCATCGCTGAAGCACTATGAAGCAATATGCAATATTGTCATTATGTAAATGGTTTTGAATGTTGATTACTATAGGTAATGATGAAGTCTAACACTTATTAAAAAAAAAAAAACCTCACTTTCCTTAGCGTTAAATTACATAATTATCTAAGCATGTCAGAAATAACCATGCAAAGACCTATTTTTATCATAAGAACCCATCTTTACCAGTTGAAAAATTGTCCTTGCGATTGATTCTATTTTATAAACAAAAGGTGCTGACCTTTGGCATCAGAAAGGAAATGGAATCCTCACTTAAAGTGCTTTGCTAATGACCTGGAACACTTGCTTCTGAGGTAATGATATTATAATGTTTGTAATGAGACTTTATAAAGCAAAAAGATTAGAAAGTCCATTCTAAACACATTTCAGACTCACAATTATTTTTTTATTTCATTCCTCCCCCTGCCCCTCCCTCTGCACTTGCCCACTGGCACAGAAATGACTCATAAAGAATCTTCTTTGAGGCCGAACTTACACCTAGAGTTTCGGGTGACTCAGGAAAGGCTCTGTGTATGACTGTCATGTCAAAAGCATATCGCTTCACAGAGCAAATCTTTTAAAAACCCCATTAATTGTTTCTGAATTCCACCATTTATTGATATGAACTCAGTTCCAAACTTAGTGCATACAGATAGGAGTATGCAGGAGAAGATGAGAACAAACTGGGTTAATATCTGCTATTAGAGCTTTTTCTTCTGTCTCAGTGGGACCGTTTATTGATCTACCACATGATGACAACCAGCACTTAAGCATTTTAGCGTTTTAGCCCTTTTTCCTTTCATACCGGAAATTTTATAATGGAAGGATGACTGATCTCAACCCTAACAAAAATCAATCAATTTCATTCTCAGATTTTAAGCCAAGCTGCATTCACTGCTAACCAACCTCCATCCGAGGTAGTCACATGCACAACTTCACTGTCGATGCTGTGGGCACCATTAAAAACTTGAAAAAATATCTGATACTCTGTGTTGGGCTGCAAATCACCTATGACCATAGAGTTTACATTAGCCTGGATCCTCAGAGATCTTCTGACATCAGTAGAATTCCAGAAGAGGGTGTAATATTCAACATCTCCTTGCAAATCTTGTAGTGCTAAGAAAAGAAAGGAAAAACACTGGGAGATCAACTGGGAAATATTCAGTCAGCAAGTTTTTTTTATCAACAACATTATTGCAAAGAGAAAAACAAATTTTATGCAGACCTCCTTTATTTTAAAAATGCAGATTTCACCAAGTGCCTTCAATTTCGCCCTTGTAAGCAAAGATGTAGACTGCTCTTCTAAACTTGTCAAAATCATTAACTGTTCATCATCCTGTACTATTCTAATACCGGAGAAAACTTCCTTATTCTAGACATCCCCATGATGACAATGGAATCTATCAAGTAAACAAATTAATAAGTGAAACCCACAGCTAGCAGTGGTGTGTGGACCTTGCAGCTTGCAACAACAAAAGGATGACTTTCATCCAGATAGAAGGAAAAGAGCAAATCATATTGCTCTATGGCACTGGTTTAAGACGGAAACCTCAAAGATTTTTTTTCCTTTTTGCTCGTTCCCTTCAAAAAACACATCACTACCTCACCCCAAAAGTACTGAATTCCTGTGTTAGTCCTTTAGTCATGAATAAGGGGCAAGTGACTATGTCTTAAATTATAGTTACATTCAACTTTATACAGACAGCCTTTCGGCCACAGTGAAAATTAAAATCTATGTATTATTATTTTAGAACAATCATTATAGCATTATCTACGCGTAAAGCTGTAATACATTCAGAAGCGTTATATTTACAGGGAAAAAAAAACAACTCCCTGCATTTCTTTCCAAATTGTGTTTTCCCCAGCAGTATCTTCCCTGGTGAAAGGAAGAAAAAAAAAAAACGTCCAATTTTCTGGCTACACAGGGATGGACATTCATTGGTCAGAGCTTGTGGATAAACAAGGATTCTAGGCAAACCTTGCTTCTCCATTTTAGTAATTCAGGTGTAGTCTGTTATCTTATCTGTCCTTTGTCAAAGAGTTTAAGTCCAGATCTGCTGAAATGCAACTGCTTTTCCAGTCAGCATCAGGATGAAAAGAATAATCATGACAAAAACTTTAAGCGCTGAAACATATTGCTTTAGATGACACGCTGTACCACTAAATAGGACTCACCTGACTGGGAAATAGCATTGATCAAAGCTAAAAGCATATTTGCAGATTTAATAGTACACAGTTTTGTCACAGAAATTCTTAATCAAGTGATACATTTTTATTTCAAGGAGTACAGACACAAGTACTAAATCCTTAGAAGTCAGAAACCTTCTGTAGGTTTTCCAGAAGAAGAAAACTAGCAAGGCAACATATATTAAGGACTCCCAAGTTCCCAAAGAAAACAAGAAAATAATTTAAAAACTAATATTATGAAAAAATGAAACATGGGTATACAGAATATTTAATATACTTATCGAAACATAAGAAGTGATAAAATACGATAAGGTTCTCAAATAACGAATGGCCTTGTCTTGGTGTTTAACCTTTGCATTCACAAACATATATGAAGAAAATTTCTAAGGTATGAATGAAAATAAAACTAGATTGCATTACCTACATCTAGAAGGTCAGGGGTTTAGATTACTAAGGTAATGAAACTTCAGTGAGCTGCTTCAGATCTATTACATTTGTCAGTTTTTATAAGCATGCTTACTTCAGGCATGCAATTATAAAATAAAGAGACTACATTTGTTGCAATTCAGCACCCAGTCCTTATGAAGTCATTTGCATGTAAGTCATGAAGAAATTCCCCACTGCTGTATTAGCAAACCAACTAGAGAAATTGGCTAAATTCATTTTAAGGAGCAGAGCAAAAACGGAGAGAAAGGGGATCCTCTCCTCCTGAAGGAATGTATATGTAAATTTTCATACAAAGAGATGAAATATACCACAAAGACAACAGGGTTGTGTGCACTACTGCTTTATAGATTTCTCAGGAGTGGGCATTAACTATTTCTTCACTTTCACTATTCTCATTCTGCAGAAATAGCATGTAACAAATACAAACATGACTGAGAAATAGCAGATGTGCACATTTTTTTGCCTATTTCTTTCGTCTCCTTTCAAGGACACTTGGGCATATTATAAATCAAGGCAAGGACTGTGTTTCCTGTGAGAGCAAGGCAGACCAACATAAGTGATGGCAGGTTAACATCTAGTTACTGGAATAAATACTAAGCACACTTACTTGGTTTTGACCATTCCACTTCTACAGCAGTATGATTAACAGCACGTGCAAGAAGGACACTTCCTTTCTCTGGTAATCCCGCTAATGTAGTAGCTACCACTTCTTCACTTGATGTATATCCCACCTCATTATGCACTATGAGCTTGTACTCGTATGTTGTGTAGCTAAGACATTTTAAAAATAATTAAATGGAACGAAAAACACAGACGGAGAAAACATTTGCTGTCAACCCTCCCCCTGTGCCAAAGTTTTCATGTTTCTTCCTTCCCTCTCTAGCAAGTGCAGCTGCATGGCGTGCACCAATGAAGACTCTGTAAGGGATGTCTATTTTTTGGTAAATAATTCAGCGCCATTAACATGGTAACAAAAATAATATTTCACTTTTTCGTTGTTGAAGCTTCTGAGGTGTTGAGAGATTATAGCTCAATTCAATACATAATTACAGCAGTGGCAGCCTGCCAAAATTTGGATCAGAATTTAATCAAATGAGGCTTTTTTCCTCTTTTGGGAAACTCATTGATTTTAACTTGCAGAGTCTCATTTGGAAAAGTGATTCACCACACAGCCAGGACTCTCCCACCACAAAAACATTAAAAAAAAAGAAAAAGTGCCTAGGAATGCAAAATCATTTAATAGTGTAATTTTCTTCAGAACTCTGTATATTCAATTTACACAGTTTTATTAAATACTACATGTATTTTTAGTAAACCAAGTGACTGTCACTCCGTAATATCTTCTCTGTATCAAATAGCATATTAATGTATTTTAAGTGGGATTTCATAACCTCAAAATTAATTCTATCATTAAAAACCTCACACAAAACTGTGCAACCACAGAAACACAGGATCATCTTCAAATTTTCAGTGAAGCTGCAGCAGTTTGAGATAATTGTCTACAAACACAATAAAGGAACTTATGGTAAATGCCAAATGTTGAGATTTCTTTACAAAATGAAAAGCCATGCACATAATGTATTTACTTTTTTTCTTTACTGCTTTAGTATAGAACCCTGTATTATGTAACTGTCCAGTGTGATTTTCAAAAAGGCAAAATTTTAACAGTCCCACTAAGAATGAGAACTAATGGGGTCTCATCAGCTCCAACTCTAACGATAAGCATTGCAGAAGAACAATGACAATATACATAACATTTCATTTCCCTCCCTGCACTTTCTGTTGCTTGCAAACACGCAATATTCTCTTGGACACTGTAGGACAGGTGCAATCAAAGATCAATAGAACCTATTCTTGCAATTTAATGATGAGAATTTGAGATTCATTTTTGATCTATATTTCCAACAATGAAAGTAAAAGAAGTATGACTTAGTCTACTAGAAATGAAAAATACATATAAAACAAATAATTGTGAAAATAAAGCTCTGGCAGGAATATAATAAAAATCACTAATTCTGAAACATGATTAAAACATGCCACAAATCAAAAAAGATGCTGATGTATGGATGTCCTTCCTGTGAAAAGTAAGACTTGGTCTCTCTGCAGCATCTTCTCCCTGGCCACATACTCAGGGTTGCTGACTGCAAAAACACAGCTGCAAGTTGCAGAACCCTCCCCAAAAGTAGTGTTCAGATGTATCTGAGGATTAGGCACACTTTTCTGACCATAGCTCATTCAACCCGAAAGGTCATTGTGCCTAATGACTTGTCACTGAGACCCTGTCAGAATGTATTGCCCTCTCCGATCTGCTAACATAACTGCTGCACACATCAGTGCTGCTGAAATGAGCTAAACTAAAACCAACAGAAACTCTGTGTAGAATTTCAAACGTGGTTTAAGACAGAAATGGACACTTGGGCGGGACCTGGGGAAAGAGCAGCTTCATGATCAATCATTACTGCAATGGATGAAGGGACACAGCGACTTGCAGCAAGTGGGCAGTGACATGCCAGAGGCAGTAGGTGTTGCCTTGGTTCAGTCCATACAACAGTCTGGAGCAGAGGTCACATTCTGCTGGTTCACATTCTGCTCTGGGGGGTTGCTCACACAGCTTGTATCGAGGTAAGTAGAAGCAACATACAGATATTTGAGGGGCAATGACTGACACGTGGTCATCATAAAGCAGGACAGCACACAGAGGGCACACACATCCTGAAACTATCCATGAAAGTTTTCCCAAGACCTTACTTAAAAAAAACTTCAATGCAGAATCTATGCTGAATCTTTGTTTGGAGGTTCTTAATGTGTGTGCTTTGCCGTCTCAAGGGTGGTAGCCTTTATTTCGAGGTGCGCAAACTAAGACTGATCAAGAGCAAATGCTTTGCTCTGTGCCACACAGCAGGTCTGGAACACACGGAGAAAGAGAACCCCCTCACCACTTCCCACCTCTCAACACTCTGCAATTTAACTATGAAGCTAACACAAAGCTGCCCTCAAATTAGATCTACTGAGAGTGAGATAAATACTATTCTTGCCTTTGGAGATATTAAAGCAGTTGTTAATTTGCATTTTAAAACCAGGTAAGACAAACAACGTTGAAACCAAGTTTCAGATGTTTCCCAGTTAGGATTTCTCACTCTATCATTCTGCCTGTGCGATGACTTTGCCAACACACAAATCTAGAGCGTATGTACACACAAATAGTTTGACTGCATAAGCATATCAATGCTAAAATTTCACAAGAACTTTATTTTCATTTGTTTTGCAGAGCAAACCAGTATGAGTCAAGAACGACAGACTAATAATAAATCCCTGCATATTAGACTGATTAATACCAAAGATGATGACAAAAAATATTTCATTACATAATTAATATGTTCTCTACATAAAGACACAAGAAACACTTTGAACTATTAAACGTACACTATACAAAATGCCAGCATTTGTTTTTATAGTTTTTGTAATCTCACCTGCTAAGACCCTTATCTTCATAAAACCACTGAGTTCCTGAGTAAATATTGTGCCACAGATTTAAATCTTCAGGGGGATTTGATGCAAGTGGTTGCTGGATTTTACGTCTCAGGAGCTCATATCTAACACAAAAGACAAGCAGAACACCAGGATTATCTCAACTAATGTTATTACACAAAAAAAAAAAAAAAACCCTTTTTTTTTTTAAAGCCACACATTATTTTGTTTTTACAGCTGTAAACTTTCTGAGATAAACATTCTTTTTAATGTTTCATTATTTAAAATATTCAATTACTTAAAAAAACCCTTACTTTGAAAATGGAAAATGAAGCATTCCGTTTGAAAGGATGAGTTTATTTAATGATTTCCAGATTTTAAACTTGTGGAAATGCTATGAAGATGAAGTCCAAATAGCCCAATGTATCTCATACAGACTTGGCTGATGCCATCTGATATATGCAGACTGCTGCAGAATGTGAAATGACAGTGTCTCTCTGTCGTGAATGTGCTGAAACATGTAGTGTTGCTATTACTATTTTGCTGATAGTAGCAACTTAAGCGTGCATTTGCATTTAATGTGTGTTTTCAAACAACCACAGTGTAAAATACAAGTGACAAACAGACATAGAATGAGTTAACTGTTCCATCTGTAGACCTTAGCAAGGTACTTTTGTATTTGGGTAGGCATTCATGATGTGAACTTCAAAGACCTATTTCATCCTGGTTTTAATTGATATCTGAAGCTGTACTCCTGTCTCTGTTGCAAAAAGCAGTCCAGCTAAAGACCGTCTTTCATCAGGTCAGCCATGAGACTGCCTGACTCAGACAACATGCCTTCCACCCATTCTGTATCTTCACTCTTCATCATCTTTTACACAAGACCTTTATGAAATTTATGAAAGATTAAATCCCTTCATGTATACACAAGTTAAAAGGAATAACATATTCTGCATTTCTTACTAATTCTGTGGATTGCATAGAAAACTGCACTCTAAATGAAACAAAAATATATAAAGAGTTGTCCAAAATCTTCAGGATTATTATTCTTTATTGCACAGGAGTTTTTTAATATGATTCTTGTTTCAGTTTGGTGGTTCTTTTTTAAGGCATCAGATGTTTGTACACTTCCTGCCAGTTACAGAACTACTTCGAAATTGTTTTCAATGGTGAGCTGCAGTTTTAACCAAACTATAGCTGCAATAGTGTTTCCACTGATGCCAAGCAAAGTAGGGCCATATACATATATATTTGCTTAAGCGTGTAACTTGATTCTCTAAAGAGTTGAGCTGCTGTGTATCATCCTTTCCATGCATGCCATTTTGGAAACGTGCTACTGTTAAATTCCAGCCAAAAGTATGTGGATACTCAGACAGATCATAAAGACTCTCACTTTAAGCACTTATTTGTGAAAAATGTTTCCTTCTGTGTTTAAGCCTTCTGCAGAATGCCTTGGTGTGGGTCATCACTCTGTTGCAATAATCTTTCTGATGACTGGCTTCATGTGTAATTTGAAATTTACCTTTTTTAAGTTAAGACTATCTTCAGTCTAATGAAGAAATGTTGGGCAACACCGCGCCAGATTTGAGACTCTGAATTATGAGGATATTTAATAGGGACTGCATACAGTGATTTTGTATTGCTTCAAATCAGAAATCAACTCAAAAGCTCTCTTACAAGATGCATGAGACTTCCTATGCAACATGAAAGCTAGGACGTACGTGTGTGACTTTCAGCACCTTTCGCCCTTGAGTTTAGGGAATAATCCTCAACAGGTACAATGAAGCACTGTGCCACTGACCTTAGTGATGCCAAATCAAATTGCTGCAGAAGTTGGGAGTATAGCCTCAGAAATTAAATAGGAAAAACTAATTAAACTCCAGCTCTATGAAAACATTCAGATGACTTTATACCCCAAGAGCAACTCTGATGTGAGTGGTTCATTGGTGTCAACAGAACCCAAAGACCAAAGACTACAGTTTTATTAAGAACAATCCTGGCATATTATGTCCAATATATTTCATAGTAAAGTCATGAAAAACATCAAAATCTTTTTGAACACTGAATGGTGATCATGTGTAAAATCACCCCCACTGGCAGCTGCTGCTGCTTCTCTGCTTGCTGCAGACTTCTTGCTCCATCATGCTGTACAGAGCAGCTGCTTCAGTGGTTGTTCTTGTCGAGGGCAGCATGGCACACCATGGAGGAAATGAAGTCTGCAGATGTAGGTTGTACTGAATTACTTCAATAATCTATGCTAAAATGGTCATATTGTTAACCCCAGAATAACAGAGACTGCTTTTCAAAAACTTCAGATTTTACTGTGGAGCAATCATCATTTCATTCAGTTGTAGTGTGCCCTAATTAAGCCTGAAGAAAGAGTCAAGCTACTGTGCTGTAATAACATACGCAACTGAAACGGCACTACATGATAATTATTGAACCCATCAGTGCACCTAGAAGAGAGCTGCTAACCAGAACATATGGAGTACAGAGATATAATTCTATGCACAATGTTTCCCAATATGTTAAAGCACTAGAATGAAAGATTTTGTTTTGGATTTTTTAATTGTGTATGTATAAAGATATATTTTTCTTTATAAATCTTCATGCACAAAAATATATTTTTTTTAATGTATACACACACATACTCAGAAATCAACAGAATCAAGATCCCCCATCCCATCACTCTAAACAAGTCTCAGAAGTGACACCTTTCTCTAGTTCCTGTGGTGAAATCCAGCTGGCTATCCCCAGAACTTCCTGGCATTTCCTATTTTTGGCTCTGCCACAACACTTGTAGCACTTTAACTTCCTTTTTTTTCATGTACTTTCTCATTTCCAATTCATTAATCAGTTTTGTAGCTTATTTCATGTCATCACACTACCATGGTCACCTTCTCTTTATGTAGAATAACTCTCACAGAGTTTTGAGAATATTGGCTGTATTAAATATTTATGTTCAGAGATCTGGTAAGTATCTTGCCATTTTGTTGGTGGAACATGTTCCCTGAACTGACCACCAAAACGTGGCTGATGCTGCAGCCCAAACCACTTATGACTTTGCAAATATCCTGTGCTTGCTCATTCTGGGTCCTGAGACAGCACTGATCTGAAAGACCCAGAGCCTTCCAAAATGCGTACTGCAAAGTAAATTCCACAGTACAGACACCACACTTGCTTTAAATAATCTTGACTCCTCGTAAGTTCAAACCAATTCAAAGCTCACCCTGCTATCTGCTTCTAGACTTACCCACATTACATGAATCCTCTTATGGACTCCTGAAAGCTACAGAGGGACTTCAAAAGATCAGAAATTAAGACATCACATCATAAAGTTTGCATCACCAGGAATCTTCTGTGCTGCCATCTCCGTTTAAAAGCTTACCTCAGATGAGGACCATTTGGCCTCAGTGGTGGTTGCCAAGAAATGGCAACAAAGGACTCGCTGATTGGAGTCACAGACAATGGACTAACATGCTGAGGAACTGCTGAAGGTGTAGTCACGCTGGTGGGCAAACTCTCTGTGCAGCCTCCTAGAAAGCCATCGCCTCCAGAACAAGCTATTACAGTGACAGAGTAGTTTGTATAGGGTATAAGATTAGTCACCAAATGACTTAATGGTGATGAAGTATTCCCAGTAATGACAATTCGTGGATCAGGCATGCGAATCTCATAGTTAAGGATTTCACCATTCTGTATCAGAGGAGGTTTCCATGAGACCTGAAGGAGAAAAAAAAAAAAAAGAAATCAAACCCAACAGAGATCTTTCAGTCAGAATGCAGAAAGACAAACAACATGTTACACATGGTCACAAGATGTGCTTTTCATTCTTCATCAAGACAGAGTTTGTGTATAACCATTCCCAGGTAGCCGAAATTTGATTTTTAAAGGTGCAGCCATTAGAAATCTAACTTCCTTTAATTCTAGTGAGGCTTGCAGTAACAGGTGTAGCAATTGCAAAAATCTACTATTTAGCTTCACCAGTCAAATGTGAATGCTCCACTTCACCTAAAATTCTGTGAGAGGTTCACATGCATTAGCAGAAGTACACTAATTATCGTAAATATCACTAACTGTCATAACTTTCATTTATTTTCTTATGGTGTATTGCCTGGTGTGCTCATCTGTTAGTGGCAGAATAAAAAGAAATCTTATTTTGTGTTTGCACAATTTTCAGAAAAGTGTAACTGCCTTAGCTTCTATCAGAAATGAGATTTGACTGCACTCTCTATATCCCAAAATATGCAGGTTTTCTTTCATATTTTTCATAATGAATTACACTGGTAACTATCAGACAAAAAACAGGCACAATTTTCTATTTGCAGAACTATATAATTATTCTGAGAAAAATTAATCACAAAAAAAGAAGAAGGAAAGTACACACAGAATTCATGTGTGATAGATATGTACTGTTACACTTCCTGGGGTTTTACTGAATCGAGTTTAGGTGTTTGGGTTTTTAAGTTATTCTTTTTTTTTTTTTTAAGTACATTCCTCTAAATATTTATACTTACCAGCTCCAGTAAGAAATCACACTCAAACCATTGTACCATAAAGCACAAGGATGTTCTGAATTCTTTTTAGAGGGTTTTTGTCATGGTATCATGACAGAGGGGACTTCAGACTGATGCAACGACGACACGTAACTGTATTAAGAATCTCAAAGTTTCATAAGGGCAGCATAAGAACATCTATCAATCCTTGCTCCCCTAGAATTCACAGTAGGAATAAAACAGCTTTGCTTTGCTCATGCCTGGGACTTGCCATTGACCCACTCATCTATAACAGTTGCTGTGTCTTTTCCTGCCAGGCATGGGATAATTAAGGATTGAATCCAATATTTCCAAGATAAAAAAGAAATGGAGAAATGGATAAAACCTAGATGAAGGTATGTGCAGAATAAAATGAACAAAGATAATATTGAAGTGTTAAATAGTAACACTGAGATACTTCAGTTTAAGTTGAACTTTTTCCTTAATTCTCTCCAGCCTCCAAAGTAAGTATCTTTAAAAAGGTCTATGCACAATTACACACAGCCATGAAAACAGAGAAGCTTGATATATAAAATGATTTTTAAAGGACCCTTGAGGATTAGGAAATGTACCTTAGGTACAGAAAGACCTCTTAGGCCATCAGACTTGTAAGAAACCTGGCAGCAAAGTACTGGAGAAAGCTGAAGGATTTTGATAACAGAATCTGGAATACTATTAAACAGAGAATTAGAAACAGGGTGATCTTGAGTAAAGACAGCACAAACAAGATTATTGGTGCCCACATAGGAAAGGCTTAGCTCTGGCTAATTATCAAATGCTGTATTCAGATTTCTGTTATATCTGGCCCCAAAACATGATCAAACAAATAAACAAAATACTACTGATAAAACAATATAAAATTTCACAAAAGGTAGGAATACATTCCACACCATTCACATATACATTGAGCAAAACTCTCATTTTGAAGTACTTTGCGTGATCTAGCCATAAGCTTAGGAAGCAGAGAAGAATGGATGATTAGCACAGGCAACAGAAAATGTTGTTTTCAAGTACAAGTTGCAAGCATTCAGATGAATAAACGTCAGGTGAAATTTCCAATCCAAATGCTTTTTATTGCTACTGTACTGCACACACTGGATGTATTGTGTATGTCACAGAAAGAGGGGAATGTGCATGTTTCACCTTTATTTTCAGGGGTATACCTTTGAAGTTGCTGGAAGAAGTAGAGAAGACTTTAAGGTCTGACATGCCACAGCAAAACACTCATTTCTGCACCCATAATTAAGTTATTCTTTTTTGAGGTTTAGCACCTATCCTGAAATTCTGCCTCAATGAAGTGTGACTGAAGAAAATATATTCAAGGTCTTTTTTAAAGAATATTAATACAGTAAATCTGTCATTACCAGTGAAAAAAGCCCTCTTACTTGTTGCTTAATGCAAGGTCACTTCTAATAAAAGAACTATATGTCAAATGCTTTGGAATATTCCTGGTACTACCTTCTCAGAAGAGAAAATTGTCTAAAAACTTTCACCTTGTACCAAATCTTGGTTTATTTCCTGGAAGAGAGGAGGAGTTATATTTTAATTACATCACATCGTAGGTGCCTAACTTTTATGTCTGAAACCACAAAATTACTCTAATAGAACTTGCACAAGATTGACCATATACTGTAAACCCTTCATATAAAGGAACATGGGCAGGAAAACAGATGCTGCTCCAGAACCTCAGCTCCTGAGTTTTAAACAGCATGTGCACTAGCTGGTGAAACTTAAAAAACCTCTTGAGTGTTACATCACACATTTGCGGTGCACTAGCAGATAAAGTACCTCATACTGTACATAACATAGATGCTCTGTGGGGTTTACACTAAGAAATTTCTGGCGTTTTTCATCTTAAGAGAAATGGAAACTAGGCTGAACAGCAGTACAATAACACAGAATGAAACTTATTTTTGTCTGGGCATAGATATCTCATACAAAGATATGTAGATCTGTTATCACTTTGGTTAGTATTTTTTTAAACTCAACAAAGGGATGACCAAGGACACTCACAGTTACTGCTGTGTCACTTGACCTGCTTTGAATTCCATACGTCACCTGGGAATGACAAGTCATGCATTGTCTCTGACAAACTTCTCCTGTCAAGAGGCAAGGGACTGCCTGGCCTGTACAGAGTAAATGATGGTGGAGACAGCCTGGTTAACACACGTGACGCTGCTGGACCTCTTCTCTACTTTGATGTGCCAGGGTCTGAGGTAAGAGCTTGGCAACGCATGAAAGCAGGAAAGCTCACTAGACAGGCTGTGTTGGAAGCGGTAACAGTTTGTTCATTGATTTGGAGCTCAGCACTGAGGCCATGAAAGAGGATGCCCATGAGGAAGAGAGAATAAGGTAGCTACTGGGAGAGATTAACTGATTCAATGTAATGACTCTGGAAGCTGTCATTTAAAGATCAAAGCACCTTATTTTCTCCAACACAAAATTTAAGGAGACAGAAATTAGCCATTTTCCCCCCATTAAACTGTTATAACCTTGGAAATCTTTTATTTTTTTTTTTCTTCTTTTTTTTTTTTTTTTTTTGACAGCAGTTGGAACCCTGCAATTAAATTCCAAGCTACGTGAAAAGAAGCACTGGCACATAGGTACATTTTACTAGTTCAGGCCTGGCTTCAACAATTCACTTTTAAATTGGTGTGTTTGGCTTCATTTTATTCTCATATCTCCTAGCTACTGCTTGTAACACCTACAAACAGAATGTAATAAATACACTGCTGAGAGCTTTTCACTGTTGGTCTCAAAGCACGTTATAAGTCTCAGATTGCAAGTATTATTATTACAGTTTTACAGATGAAAAGACTAAATCCCAGACTAAGTCACGTATCAGAAAGAAGCAAAACTGAAAACAAAGGCCTGCTAACCCTAATTCTGCATTCCAACCAGTGGACTATAGTCCTGTGCCAACCCTGCAGCCCCCCCCAAAAGTAGTAGGGAGATGAATTTCCTCATGAGTTCTTATCTGTCTTAACAGAAATTATAGTGGGATTCAGTCGAGAGCTAGTATCACACCAGAAAAGCAAATCCTGACAGAGGTCACCAATAATTACTCTCTTACGCTTTGCACGTGAACTACGTACAGCTTCAGCAAGCACTACCACAGAAGAACAACACGATCAAGTTTGCAGTAACAGATTGCTACTACAAAAAGTTCTGGAAGCATTAAGCTTGAGTAGTGGAAAAACAGAAAGAATATTTATTTATGATCTTAAACACCTCCTACAGTCAAGTGTTTAAGCTATATCAAAGGCAGGGGGATAATGCTGATGAAACCCTGATTAGTTCACCCCACTGTATGATCTGTACCAAATGAGCAAGCTGTGCTAAAATGTGGAAAACCTCTAGTTAAGCTTTTCTTAACCTCTGTGCAAGTTAAGGTTGTTCCTATGGGTGTTGGAGTATCCTAAGTCGCTCAAGCAGCACTTATGTGGCAAATAAACCAAGGTCTCACTGACCTTAGCAGCATTACAAGGCAATCTTCACATAAGGATTGATCGCTCCTAAACAATTTCCCCAATGCACCAGGCATACCTACATAAAACTGGAAGTGTGGAGAATAAAGTCCAAACTTTTTTTTGCCCAGCCTGAATCCGCTATGTGGGCTTACTCTATCTCCCTTTAGTGAGCAAGGCCTAGGTATCAGGGTTGTTCGTATTCTCCAAATTATGTTCTTAGGCAACAGCAGTCTGACGTATTTTGAGAATGAAATAGCAACGTGGGGGGCGAGGTTAACCTGGGAAAGAGGAGGAGTCTTCACAGCCTCATTCTGTACCACATTGCAGAGGTAAAACAATGAAGAGTCACCTCCCTGTTAGTCATCAACTTCAGTGACCATGGAGTTATTACTGTTGAATCCAACATTCTGTAATCAGAAGAAACTTCACGGTACAGAAAACATTAATGTGTGAGACAAAAAATAACTCCAGAACATGTGCCTATAACTGTAATTCCATAGGAAGTGGAAAATGGATAAAGAAAACACCTTCCTTTTCACGGATGGTACTCAAACTACAGGGTATATTGCTTTAAATGTGTCAGTGGCATCCATTCCATACAGCTGAAATCTTTCTCTTACATGTTTTAGTCCTAGACTGTTCACAGAACAACAGGCATTTAGCAGTCAACTGTCCAGCTTCTGGGCTAATGAAGAACAGAAGACAGCTATAAAAATAGAGCCTTGTTTATTTGTGTTTGCTCACTTGTATATGCAATTTAGTAGTCAAATTTGAGAAATAGCTACTGGAAAATTGATCCTCATCTCTGAGGGTAACAACCAACATGAATGACAATTAAAAAGCCTACAACCCTTCTTCAGAGAAGTTGTGAGGAAATACTTACAAACACACACAAAAACTGTGTAGAAACTGAATGACATGATATTAAATCAATATGCAAAAAAAGAAATTAGAAAGAAGAATGAGAGTTTGGTGCTACAGAATCAGCATGGCTCTTCTAGCAGGAAACATACACAACATATTAAGAGAAAAGTCAATGCAATTATCATAGTTTTTTATTTTTCTCCTTTTGCATCTAATCAAGTTTCATTAAGTTTCTGTAATGCTATCATGAAGGAATAGCATGGCACAAGAAATATGTCAGTAAGGTACTTCATCCAACCACGATGAAATCTCCTACAACTTATCTAAGCACCAAATAGAAAAAAAAAATCCTTTCCCCTTGAGACAAACGTCAGGATTAAGTACAGCTCATGCCAACTTCCCTCTTGAGAAAAAGGTTACGCAAAGACTGACAGCAAATGACTGTAGCTTCTTGTCTTATCAAGGGTGCAGTTGGTGGCACTGGCAGCAAGGGAGAGTAATACAGGCAACCTTGCCTCGGCAAGTCTCCAGGTAAACCAATAATCAAGACTACATCTGCCTTCTCCAGGCCAAAGCCCTCAAGGGAAAACTACCGCAGTGAAAGGGAAGTCTTCCCATTGAAAGTTAAATGGCCAAAGCTGGAGAATTTGCATACTGCAGTTAATTTAGTTTCGTGTACCCAGCCACATAATGCTTTTCCTTTACAAAGAACTCCTTTAAATAATTATTCACTGTGTAAACCAGTCTCTGAAGCCACTCAACCTAGCTACATTCTCAAATGTCATATCAGTGTGAAGTGTGAGATTGAAGCAGCACAGCAATTGCAACCCTCACAAGAAAAGGAAACAGTTTCTTTTATACTTCTGTACATTAGGGTATAGCAAATCTTGTGTAACAGGAATAATGTTCATGGCATTGGCATATACTAAATAAACGGCTTTTGCAGTTGCTGAATACCTCCACTTCACTTTGGCATTTAATCAGCCACAAAAGCAGTTTATTGCGCAGTATGCTCCACTACCATGAACATTATCGATTCAGCAAATATTAAAAAATATCATGCAGGTGTCACAGAAATGGGTACTTTAAAAATTACCCACAGCTTTACACTTCCTGTTGCACAAAAGAAAGCAAGCTAAATGTTATGGAGAGATATAGGTCCATTCTGATTAAAATTAAATGTTAAAGGAGCACAAACGCATCAGAAGCGTTTATGCCAAGAGTGACCTGCTGTGCTGCTATTTTCCTCCTTGCAGAGTGAAAACTTTGGTCTATGAAAATAAGCTGTATACTCAAGTGAGTACTATCCCAGAGCACTTTGAATTCTCCACATCCTCAAATCATTTATATTGATTCTATGACTAAATAAAGGAATGGAAATATGTTTCTCCTTTTTTGTAAATTCTCTCTGTTTTCAGTAGAAGTAAATATTTGCGCTCATGGTTTAGGGACTGGTTGCACTGACAGCTGAAAGCCTCTATTGATTTGCAGATGTGGGCTGGTAAAGGAGCCTCTTGCTAATCTTTCCCCTAGTGCCCTTCCAATACTTTCCACTCTAACCTAGGAGGACAGCTCTCTCTAGGGCAAGATGTAATTAAAAACTGCCTCCCAAAGAGACAGCTTGTTTTCCATTCTCTGCTTAAGAGCTACCATCGCAGACACTGCATAAGATGAGAGGGTTGTACAGCACAAGCACATCCCAAAAATTTGATTTGAACACTACGTAGATGATACATGCATTGCAGGTTGATGGGCTTGATCTGCTCAAGAGGGCAAGTATGTCTTTGTGGGACTCTCATCAGAGTTTAAAGGCACCAACGTAAAGTAATCCCAAACTAGATCCACCCTATTTCCATGGAGGAAAGCTTTTCAACAAATAAGTGGCAATCCTTGCACAATACTCCACAGTCGTTCTGTGGGTGTAACCAATGTGCTTGTGGGGTGAAGGGACACAAGGGGTTTGCAGGGCACTTATTCAGATCTACACCCGAGTTTGAAAGAGAAGGGTAAAAACTCCAAATGTTTTAAAAACAGGTGCTACCTTGTTGTTCTTGTATGCTCCTGGTACAGAACAGTCACACGGGCCACAAGACAGCCTCACCGTCATGGCACAGCCCCCCAGGTGGTCTCAGGGTCTTACTACACCAATGTGAACTTGCCATAAAATTGAGGAGCAGGAAACAATACCACCACTGGTGAGCTAATCTATTTGACAGACCTGTAAGACGACTAACAAGTATGATGAAATCCCAGTTGCTTCCTCTAGTGCTCCCATCCGCAAACAAGCAGAAGGAGAGAAAACCACTGGGTGCAGCCAGCCTTGTCCAAAGTCTCTTCAGTTATGAAGTGCAATGAGCACTTCTGCACCTATAACTTTATTTACATTTTTTGTAGATATAATAAATAGTAATAAAAGAATAATAAAAGCTAAAAAATAAAATAAAATAAAAATCTCTTGCTCTCCTGGGCAAGTAAGAGATATTTTAAGATATCGGAAGCAAAGTAATGTCTAAGCCATTCTGCATAGGAACTGAACCAAGTTCCAACTGGCACCAATTGCACACAACTCTCCTCCAATTATGATAACTATCAAATTAAACAACACCAAGTAAAATAAAATACTAGATAAATTAGAAGAACGTATGTCAGTATCATCAAAGGATACCAATGCTCTCTACAAAGAGAGAGAGAATTTTTGCTGAAGGACAGGTACTCAGAAGAGCGGATATTTGCAAAGGCATATACATAAGTCAATTTCACCAGTTAAATGCCACCACCTTTAATTATTTGGAACATTTTAACCTAAATATTTAAAATTGAGAAAAATGAACAGACTGAGTCATGGAAATAAAAACATCCAGGCTTCAGTATCTTTGACAGGAATTGTTCTTAACAGACCAAGCAAATATGTGCCTCCCGGTGGAAAAAGCAAGCCTGAAACTACAAGAGGAGCAGTGACACAAAATATGGCCACCACTCATACAGAAGGTCATACAGTATAGACATTAAAGGCTTTAAAGAGCTTTGAATGTTAATGATTGACTGGGGAAGAAGAAGGGGAAAAAAAATCATTTGAACTCTTTGGCAAGAAAGGAAAAGAAATTTTAAAAGCATTGTTATATTGAAATTAAATTATTACAGAGTGAAGACTGCATTGCGTGATTTCAGGTTTCAGAAGAAATAAATTATCAAACTGACTTTTGGGATTGGTAGATTAAATGCCAAATCTTGGCACTCAGCAAAACACAATGAAACTACAATTGAGCACACACCTCTGATCTCAAGAAAAGACATCCAGCAAAGAATGGCAAGACCTCTGATAACTCAAGCTTTTAAAATTAGGATTGGGTGTTGACTGCACTTGGAGAAAGAAAAAATATGGGTAAGATATAAAATTATTATGCCCCTACCACAATAACTGAAGCATTAAAGGTTGCAGTGACTTCTTTGTGCTCAGAGTTGAAGCCAATGTGTAAAACCTCATGCAATAAATTGTGAACATGTGTGTAAGCATGGCATTGAATTAGGGTTACTGTTTACTCAGCATTGCTGATTCTGGTAAATCCATTAAAAATGCTTTGCTATGAATTGTGGTGGATATTAAGATATGCCTACAGAAGCACAGAGGGCAGAATCCTGGAAGTAGATTGCCCAAATCTTCAATACGCAGTCTGGTAATTCATCACAATTACTAGAGGTCGATCATTATTAATTCTTACGGTAACCATTATATTCATACTGAACTCATTTGCTATTAACATGGAGGAAACATGCAATTCCTTAGACATAAAAACATGATTTTCAAAGCTCAGGATTTATTTTTTTTTTTTTTTTTTTTTTTTGGTGTCTAATGGTGAATAGCTTTTTTCATAGCTTAAAATTATGTATGAACAAAGCAAAAAAATCAGCACTGGTTTACTGCTTAAATTCATACACTAAAACAATTTAGTCTGCATTGGTAAGATCACTCTGTTTACCTTTTGAAAATACAATGTATAACAAAAATAATAAATCTAACAGATGAACTTCAATCTTATGCAAATGTCCTTTGTTTTGTGCTCTGGTGAGCAAGCTACTGTACCAATACTTTTGGCATTAGTACAAGACTGAATCCATGGAAGCATGTGTGTATTTACACAAAAGAGGCTTCTAAGCTACAAAAATCCCTCTTGTTTGGTTACACTAATTTCCCTTGAATGAAGTTTGTATGCAAGCCAAAACAATGGTAGTTATCCTGTCCTCTAGAGTTCATTCCCAACAGAATGATGTGAATAATTGAAAACTTCCTAGGTAGTCCTGTAAGACTCTTCTTTCATAAATTAGAACCACAATCCTATTTTTTTCTTCATTAGCTATTTTTTAAAAAAATCTGATAATTATATACAAGTTTTAATTACATAAAAAATCTTTTTACTTCTTAGCATTTTAATGAAGTCTTGAAATTTTGGAGAAGATAGTAGGTCATTTTCTGATCTGAGTAGGGACTTAAAAGTAAGCATTCAAGTTTAATATTCAAAATACATCAGGTGTGTAAGGAGGAAAATGAACGGGAGTATAATGCCAGAGGCTGATGTAAAGGAAAAAAATGTAAAGGAATCTAATGTTTTTGAGCCAAAGGACAGACACTAATTATTCAACTACCCCTGCAGCAGCGAAATCTGTTGGCTCAGCCAGTAGATGTCTCTCTTAAATACACAGTTGCTACACAGAAAACATGTAAAAGCCATGAGGCAACGAGAATTATTCCTACCTTAACTGAGTGTGGTCCCAGTGCTTCTGCATCAGGGGGCTGAACACCAGCAGGTCTTGATGGTCTAGTGGTAACTTCTGACCACACACTGCTGTTTGTGCCACCATGAAGAGTTCCCATTAGCATTCTGTATTCATATTTCTGCCATGGGCTCAGAGCAGGACTCTGGTCAATGTAGCTCATGGACCGACTGAGGGGGAGCGTCACCACGGTTGATACTTGTTCTGTTCCTTTCACCCTCCTTTCTATCGTAAGGTTTTCCACCAAACCATTCGGGCGAGCAGGTGGTTGCCAGGATATGACCACAGAAGTTGGAGTATCAGAATAGAGCACTGGAGCAGGAATATCCTCAGGTGCATCTGGCAGAGTCTGTATTGCTGGGGTCCCGGGTGAAAGAGAGCATCCTTTAGATGTGCATGCTTCTACCTGAAACACATAGACTGTGTAAGGGTGCAAGTCTCGTACTGTGCAATTAGATAGAGTTCCTGGCACTGTAGCATGCAGTTTGCCATTTTGGTAAATATTATAATGAGTGATAATGCCATTTTGCTCTAAAGGATGCTGCCAGGTGACGCTTGCTGCCCTCGCGGTAACATTCAGCAGAAGTGGTGGATCTAAAGGTCCAGGTTCTGTAACAGGAAAGAAAAAAATAAGTAAAATTATATTCTGTGACTTGTAAAAGTCTGCATTAGCAAGCAGCCTCATCTAATGAGTCTGAAAATTACAAAAGAAGTTCTAATCTACCAATCAGCCTATTTCTTCAGAAACTGCAGGCCCAGTTATTCAGGGGATGAATACGGCTGTCTTCTCAAAGGCAAGCTTCTCTGTAAGCAGACCTTCCCTCCTCTCAGCCTTTCTCCCTCCTTCTCTGCATCTTTTTTCCTCCTGCGTCTCAAAAGCATCCTACCAATGCTGTTGGAATGTGGAGAAAGTGTATAGCTAGGTATCAATATAGGACTGCAGTTCTAGCTATTTTTCTAGAGCTCTAGCTACTAATTGCAACCAACAGCACCGGCATAACAGAGCTGCATATTTTACAGCTCAGTAAGCCCCTACTGCATCTCTCATTATATATTCAATATTTTACTTCATTCTGTTTATAATTCTAATCCATTTTTTGCAATTTATCTACTCTCTGTTAATATTATAGGTGATTTTTTACTGCGACTGTGACAGAAGCTGCCGATTTAGCTCTTTCACCTACTGATAAATAAACAATGCACAGATCTGACCTTTAGGTTAACAGGTTTTATGCTTGCTCCACTCAGCACTCTAACTGATTCAATTATCATAAAGGTTCAGGAGCTTCCATGAATACTGAAAAAGACCGACCATATGCCTGCATAGGTGTTGTGGAACAGCAAATACTCTGCAGCCCTCCAGAGAAATTCCTTAATTGTAAATAATTTCACCATGCGACACAATCAAGTCACCTTGAATGCAAAACCCTCAGCCTGTGGAGGCAAAGTGTTATTTAAGCTTTACTGGGCTGCGTTAAATTCTGCAATTTGAAGGGCTGTTAAGTTTTTCAATTGAAATTTCATTTAAAATGCAGGTGCTTTTTATTATATTGAGGCTTTACTGCTCTCTAGGTACAAGCAAGAACATGGTGCAATAACACAAATCTGGCTCAATCACTGATCAGTAACAGCTGTAATTCCAGAACATTTAGCATTCTTATAAACCACATCCTGAAATCTATAAATTGCTACAGCAGATCAAGAAACTACTATATTCCCCACTATTCTGCCCATAGCAGTTTTGACATTTATGAGATTTTTCTGTGAACATTACATTTTATTGAAATCTTACAAAAAGATATACTTGGGTTTAGTAATTGTTTAAAATAGCTTTAGGTTTGGGGATTTTTGGAGGATAAGTTTCAAATGTTAAGAGTTGAAAATTTAAAATTAATTAGTGATTGTGGGTGTGCTAAGACTCCAGGACACACAGCACAGCATATGCTGAATTCCACAGTAGTCAAAAACATCACTATTTAATTCCTAATGAAGCAGTAAGTTGTCCAACCCACAGGGAACAGTTTCTCTATAGGAAGAATAATTTACTTCACCAGAAGTTAAATAATTCCTAATAATTTTTAAGTGAAAAGAGAAAGAGAGAGGAGGAAAAAAAGGAACCCTAGAAAACAAACAAATCCATCACAGTAAGTGGCTCCTTATGTATTTTAGAATAACATCTGAAGTAGTCAGAAGTCACGATTCTCCTCTGACATACAGAGAGGGGTAAATCAGAATTATTCCACTGATGTCTGTGGAAACAGGGATGCAAAATTGGGATAGCAAGTTCTTTTCTTTTTTTTTCTTTTAAATTCAAAAAAGTAACAGTGTTTTTTCTTTCATTATATGATGCATCACAAAGCAACTCCATAAAACTCATCCATATCACAAATCCTGTTCTCACAGTGGTAATAAGGATGGAGTTCTATATTTAATGCTTGCGCACTCTAGGATTAATTTAGATCTCTGAATTTACAAGTATAAAAGATGATCTGTTGTAAAACACAATCCAATTCTATTTGCATGTACTCTTGGGTAAAATCAGTTAGGTCATAAGCTGGAAACAAATTTGGTCCATTATTTAGATTTCACTGAAACATGGAGAGGTGGGGGAGTAAACCTGAGTTAGATGTACATTCCATAAAGCAAAAATTTTGGTGAGGTGAAGGGGAAAGAGGAAAATTTGCTTTGGAATTGAAGACCTTGAAAACAAGTTGCTGCAATTTTTAGTTTAATGGGGGGAGGGATTTAAAAGGTACCATATTTATCACTGATCTACAAAACAGCATTTTATGTAATGATAACTCATAAATAAGCTATCATACTGTGAGCTTCTGCAGGAGGAAAAAAAAAAAGACCAAGAAAAAAAAAAAAAAAAACAAAACAACCCTCACAACAATCAAGCAATTTGTTGTGAGGGAATGGATAAGCCTTTTTATTCCTACTGAATAAGCTGCTGGCATTACAGGTGAAACATTCATGGTAATTAGTTGAAACTGTGTTTCAACCCCCCCAGAGATTGGAGGTATTCCTTAAGGACAATCTGTAATGTATGGGAGGAGCTGTCAGACTTAAACTTTGGGTCCCTCTAGTCCCTCCCCCTCCCCTCAAAAAAGCATATTTTGGTAGCTAGCATACCTACCCACACATTCCCTACTGCCCTTTTAAAAGAGAGACTTTTAAGGCTCTCTGAGTTCAAACAAGACGTTTGAGAAATGCTTAATTGGCCCCACTGGATGGGAAAGCATTAAATCCTGGTCCCCAACACTCATTCGGTGTAGCTTCTTTTTAAATGGCAAGCAGAATCATCTAATTCTATATACAAATCAACTAGCACGATACTGCTTGGTTGAAAGGGTCACCACAATTATGTAAAACATGAGTATTAACTATAATTGGGATAGTTTGCTAATACAATAAAAAGCTCTGAACATGAGAAAAGTTATGCTCACAGCAGTAGCTATCACTTTCTAAAGTAAGAATTCATGGATGAAATGACATGAAAAAGATGGTTATAAAATTTTAATGGAATGATAAAAGGCAAAAGTCAGCCTCTCAGCTGAATTCTTAAAATCCCTATATATCACAATCAGCTCCTTAACTGTAAAATCAATGTGGAGTATAACATGTTGTCAATGTGGTTGTCACTGGAGGGAAGACTGCAAAGTATGACAGCTACACAGCTCAGCCTGACAATGATGAAAATAAAATTATAAAGCTCTTTACATGGATGTAATTGTTTATAGAAGTAACCACTGAACATGGGAACAGTGGGCATCTTTTCCCTTAAGATTCTTATTTCATATTTCAAACCATTTCATTACAGTATTAATACTAGAAGGTAGTTTCATTTTGGCAAATGAAATTATCTTTTATGGCAGGCTATTTTGCTCATCTGCTTCAGAAGTTCAGACTCGACTTAAAATGAAGGAAGAAAATTGTCATTAATCTTTTTTAATTCCCTGACTAGAACCACACATTTGTTTACTTATTTTACAGACTGAGGGAGCGAGGAGCTATAAACTCATGGATGTACTTTGGTGGAATCTGTACTTTCACTAATACACTGAGACATTCACCTGGACTACTGCCCCTTAAAGCTAATGAGAAATACCTGATTTGCTGAGAAAATCTCTCACTAAGTAGAATAGAATTTCTGTGCCTTTTATTCTTGAATCATTTACTCTTTTCAGGAACATGAACAATGAAATTATACATATTAACAAAATGTGGTGTCTTTCATTTACTACCAATTGCATAATCCAAATTGTATAGCTCTGGGCACATGAAACCACAGGATTCTTTTATCACATTGGATCAGAGGACTCAAAAGTCCTTAAGTGATTCATGCAATGACATGCAGTCCATATGAACATAATGGGAGCCATCTACAAAGTATTCAGACATTTTGTCAACTACTATTCCAAATGCACATTCGGCCCAGAACCTCAGCCTAGTGGTTAAGAAACTTCTTCTAATTCCTAATTTATAAGCAAGCACAGGCAGTTTGTAATATTTAGCATATGAGCATCATATTGTATCTGCCACAATACTCAGTTTAACTTCTTCTGTCCTTTTGCTATTCACCCTGTCATGTGTTTTACATGACTTTCTCTTCCTGTTATCACCTCACCGGGTTTTGTCTTCTCTGGCTTCAGTCTCTGTTATCTTTCTTGAGCACAAGTGACCACATCAACTATGGATTAGCTTATATGCCTAAATTATACGGACCTAACTTACACAGTTAAAGGAAGAGACTTGTCTTCTCAGACACTGAATATAATCAGCAGAGAAAGCAAGCACACCCAAAAGCCAAATGCATCATCGTCCACCCTCTTGTCCTGTATTGCCCTCTGGAGGAGCCTGCCTCTCTGTATAGTCTACATGAGGAAGCTTTAAGAGAATAGACCTCCTCATCCTGGAACCAAGCTCTGTGGTAAGCGTGCCAGAGGAGCACAGCATAGCACTCTACATGATAGCAGTAGCACTTCCCTGTGCTGTCAAGAAATAGCTCAGCTGATGCATTGAAGGAGTGCTCTTTTTTTTTTTTTAAATGCGGACTTTTTTTCCTGTAGCAATCCACATAAACAATCATCTCAAGTGACTACTGCGTACTGTGTACTTTTGACATTACTTATTGTGAACAAACATTGGACTATAACTTCTTTACACATAAAAGAGGTGTGCTTACAATCACTTCATCTAACAAAAAATGGATTGCCTGATAGGCAACTCGCAAAACCTTCTCTCTCACCAAGCGCAAGCCAGGCACTTATAAAAGGGCTTCAGCAAGAACTCTCCATGCTGGGATTGTACACTGACCCGTGGTACTGAAATGTAGCCAGTGCAGGGAACATACTGGTGGCTGAGATGTCCTGCTGGATGCAACTCACTGGACTGCAAACAGTTTCTGGGACATTGAAAAGAAAAGAAATGAACTGGCAGCTTTCCTGTAAAGTAGCAACTTTGCTAGCTTAAAACTTGTCCAAATCAAGATGGATTTTCTCAAGTGCTAGACAAAGCACCTTTCTTATTTGGGAACTATCTCTCTGATCAAAGATTACACCATGTGGATTGCTACCAGCCAATGTCATTTAGCAAACCATAAAGCTACACCATAAAAATGCAGCAGCTGCCATTGGGCCAGCTTCAGGTAACTATAATCAGTTGCTTTGCACCATCCTTCTCAGATGGCTCCAAGAATTGCTATAACAAAGGGAAAACTTAATTGATATCTTCTTTCTATGTCTAGAAAATTTAATTTTATTCCTGAATACAAGGCATGAAATTCTACCCTCTGTTCAATGGTACTTACTGACCTCTCAGTTGAGCGGTGGTTACATAGAGTGCAAGAGAGTTATCTTAAACTGATAAGTTGCTGAAAGCAGAATCTAATCCAGAAACTTCATCAACTGTTCCTGTTTGCCTGTCAATAAATAGCCAGATTCTATACTGACCAAGATCACTGAAACATACAGCATTTATTAGCACGTTCAGC
>NW_010236525.1:162337-197337 GCF_000690775.1 Eurypyga helias
ATTATTGTTATCTGGCACTGGCACGTTAGACTTTAAAAAATGCATGGAATTAGTTACTGCTGTCACAGTCATGTAAATAGAAGTATTTGAAAATTATTTACATCATTCTTCCTTGCATTAAAAAGTACCCTAAACCTACTAATCTGTATATTAAAACATTGTATTATCAGATACAACAGATTTTTATGGCAGATTTTGCTATTTTTTCCTTAGTAATTCCTAAATCCTTCTGGTTTACTAAATATTTATCATAAATAAAATATGCATACATATTGTAAATTCATCAGTTTGTATCCATAGAACTCTATTGACTTTAAAAGCGGATGCATTGCTTTACATCTGTTACTATCAGGTGTATGCATATGTAAACACACACATACCCATATATATTATTCCTACAGATATTTTATGCTTTAGTGAAACAAAAAAGATGCATATTCATTGCATAAAATTCAATAGGAACATGTGTGCACACATACATTTCAAAAGAGTAAGATACGGAAAATTTCTACTGTCAAATTGTACTTGAAAAAGTCAAAGTCTATTGGTTAGCGGGGCCAGGAATTAAGTGTACTTCTGCAACAAGCTGTCAGTACAGGCAGTTTTATAATAAACATATTGAAGCCTTGACATAAATACTGCTTTTACCCAATGACAATCATTCAGTCTTAAGCAACTGAGTTGAACATCTTTTCGCAGATGGCAGCCCTCCACAATGACACCAAAACCAGATTCCTTTGTCACCACCGAATATAGTTTTTTGAACGTGTTTTTTTGTAAATTAAAGGGCTGTTGGATACTGGAGATACACCAGTGTGTGTTCTTTAGCAGTACAAATGCAAATGGAAGAGGACTTTTTAAGGAAAATAATTTTCTCCTTGGAGACATGGAGTTCATAACTGAACTACAGAAGTTTGTTTTAAGCTAAGGAACCAGACGAAGTATCATAGCTAAAGAGGAGAGTTGTTTCTTAATGTCAAAATATTTTAATTGCACAAACACTGACAGTGGTGTTCTATTTTTCTTTTCTCGTTCTTAACTTTCCTTTGGTGACATCTACCTTCCATACTCACAAGGTATTTTTACAACCAGGTTTTGCAGAAGGCAGCATGTCATTCCGGTACACAAAGGCCATCCAAGTTCTACAAAGCAGGCAGATTCTACATATATGTTCAAGAAGATTATATAGGAATCCGCAGCCTGTGTAGGTCCTCTGTCCTGTCCTTAACTCCCAAAAAAGAGATTTTTAAAATTCTACACCTGCTACTTTGCACAAAAAATAATTTTTGCATATACTAACAAGTGGTGCATTTTAAATGCACTTCTGCTCTCCTCCTTTCTAAAAAGAAACACTTTGTAAACTGTCTGACCAGAGCTGAATTATCATTTCAGTTTGAACAAAATACTCATAGGAAACTGGCTGCTTTTAGACCATGAATGCAGACAAGTTTGATAATGTTGTATGCACTTTTGGTAACAACCAATTACAATACAGGAATTGATTTTCAACAAAGATTTTCACAGGTAAATAACATCTTTGGTATGTCAAGGCCAAGTTTAGAACTTCCTTTTACTAGGTAATTACATATAGATAATGTGTTCAGAGAAGCATTTATAGCTTTGGAGCTTAAATAGATTTATCAGATTAATTTCTGTTGTGAATTATTTGCTCAGCTTCAAAGAAAAATATTATACAACTGTGGAAACATGTTTTCTTCTGTGTGTTTTTTCAAGATAGCTATCCATCTAGAGAAGGGACTAAAATGAACTTGAGTCCCTAGAACTGTGTATTTGCTATGACAATTACATATGAGTATGAGGTTAATTTTATGATATCATATTAGTGTGAAATAGAGTAAGAGCCCAACACACGTTGGTAGGAAGGCAGAGAAAGCAGCATAGTAATGAAACCAGTAATGAAACACACACTCACCCCTTTTCCTGCCCAGAATGACTTACTTTCTTATTAAGCAAGATATAAAAGGGGAAATCTCTTTACAAAATACTTAGTTTCTGTAAAAGTTGTTACAATGGAGTCATTCATTACTGATTAAAAACAAAAAGAAGCAAAGAATATATTTGAAAACAACAGATTTTTCCAAAATGTGTGCTATTAGATAGCCCACTACATTGTAAGAAACAAATAATAGATAATAGCTCTGTTTCTTAAAAAAATACTATTGAACAAATTATGTGGAGTGAGCCTGCAGAACCATAGAATCACAGAATGGTTTGGGTTGGAAGGGCCCTTACAGACCATCTATTTCCAATCCCCCTGCCATGGGCAGGGACACCTTCCAGTAGACCAGGTTGCTCAAAACCTCATCCAGCCTGGCCTTGAACACTTCCAGGGATGGGGCATCCACAGCTTCTCTGGGCAACCTGTTCCAGTGCCTCACCACCCTCTCCGGGAAGAACTTCTTCCTGATATCCAATCTAAACCTCCCCACTTTCAATTTAAACCCATTACCCCTTGTCCTGTCACTACATGCCCTTGTAAAAAGTCCCCCCCAGCTTCCTTGTAGCCCCTTCAGGTAGTGGAAGGTGCTATAAAAGGTCTCCCTGGAGAACTTAGAACTATTAATGAGGAAAGTGATGGGGCTGACAATGACAAACTCAATTTCAGACGTGTTGTTCATCACTTTGAATTAACAAAAATTACTGGGAATGAAAAGTTTTGTGGCACAACTTAGGTATTCTCAACATAGAGATAAGACAAGTCATATACTATTAACTTCAAGTTATTTTCTCTCATATGATTGAAATCAAAATCAAGTCTTGAATATAAAGGAATAGCACTTACAAAGCTGTACTTATCAGTGTATCTTAAAATACTCATATATGGGCACATATGCATAGAGGGATATTATATAAAAAATAAGATACTACTTCAAAAAATGTGTATTTAAATATTCATGTTTTATGAAAATCTAAGACAACAAATACTTGATCCCTTAGGAGTTATTATTGCAAGTTAATATTCAGGAAGGAAATACATTATTGCTATTTAACTGAGAAAGCTAGATAACGAAGAGAAATGATGTGCAATGGTAGCTGAACTGTTAGTTATATTTTCTGCTACAGGGAGTTAAATAAGATTGGGCTGCTTACTGTCCTCTGCTGTAGTCATTGAAGTCCAGTTGCTATAAGCATTGCCGTAACCATTGGAGGCAACCACTCTCATCTCATACTCAGTGTATGGCTGAAGATCTCCAACCCTGTGTTGTAGGGAAGCAGTAGGGCTGGAAAGCAAACTGCAAAGAAAAGCAGCATGAACTATGTCATTAAACATCCCAGCACCTAAAGAAAGACTAAAACACTACATGTCTTGCAACAAAAAACCGGCCAACGCAAAGGTGAGCCATATTAAAGATAATGGGACTTTTCTTGCTCAGCGGTTGATGGTGGCCTTGCTATGGTCTGCGTACTCTAAAATGTCACCAGCAGAATGCCTCCGCCGCATCTGGAGTCGGTAGCTGGGCGTGCCTGGGGCGTTGTTGCGAACTGGTGTAGACCAGACAACCTGAAGACTGGTTGGAGTAGCAGATGAAAGCCTTGGAGGCATCACGCCATCTGGAGCTGTCAAAAAGCATGGATGAATTAGAGCAGAGAAAACCATGGACAACATATGCTGGGTGGAAACAAAATGCTCCATATACTGGAAAAACTGTTCCTCAGGATCAACAGCAATGTTAACATGGTCCATTTAGTTTAACATTTTCACTACTGAACAATGCAATTTCTTTATTTTCTTCTTTCCAATACAGTTACATTAATATCGTTTTGCTGAAAGCAAACCTCCAAACACCAAAAGTAATTCAAAAGCAACATATTCTCTACCACCTGTTCAAATATTATCTACTTCTTGTGCCCAGCTCTGCCACCCTGAGATGCTAAAGAAATGCTTCCAGAAATGTTAGCCAGCAAGAGTAAAATTGATCAGACTTGTAATCATTCAGATACCTTCTCAGCCTTATAAATTAATAATAATTTTAAAAGAAAAGAGCAGATATTTTAAGGGAAAATAAGGTCTTTAGGTAGAAATCAAAATAGATTCAGTAAAATCTCAGTCTCTAGCGCACTGCTTTGTTAAGGAAATTAATTTTTATGAAGTCCAGGAACTGCAGAGCAAAATCTGTCAGTAATGATACCACCAATGACCTTTAACTACTGTAAATTTCACGGCATGTAGTAAAAGGAACTATGTCAATTTGCACCCATCCGTTTATGGCTTTGTTTTTTCTTTAAGAAGAAAACTGTTGAAGAAACTTCTTGTATATAAACACATCTGGAACTTTTATGTATTATGCATGTCTGTAGCCATAGCTCTTTTCCAGAGAGTTAAAACAGTGGAAAGTTACTATCTTTGTCATTTAAACTCTTGTATAATAGTTTTGCTTTTCATGGTACAATAGTTAGCATTTCTTTCTTTCTTTGGTCTTTCCAAGAGAAATTTTTGTTGTTATTATTTTCTTCCTTCTCTCTATCAGAAAAAAGCATCTCACATATCTGTAGCTTAAGGTGTAGTTGTAAGCCTGAAGGCATAAGTTGTAAGATGAGCGAACACCATCTTAGAGAAAGTTTTATGATTTTCATTTACCACCTGTATATGAGGTGGTTACAAAGAGGAAAGTAACTGACTTTTTGATACACTGTCTGAATCATTCTCTCCCTGAAACAGGTGAAAGGATGGCTTTGACTCCAAGAAAAGAGTCATCAGTCACATGCAATAGCTTTTATTTACACTGACACGTAAACACAGATATGTGAACTAACACCTGGCTGCTTTACACGATTATACATACTTATGACTGGGGAAATTTAAAATTCTCCAGCTCCAGCTTGTATTACATATAAAGGCACAAGACATGTCTTGCACCAATCTTAGAGGCTTGTTTTCTTTCTCTTAAGTCTAAGGTCTTCCAGTTCTCATAAAAAATTTTTACTGAAAGCTGGCTGCTGGGTACCTGAGTTATTACCAGATATTTTACTTCTAAGAATTTTTCCCTAGCTCTGCAACCCTCCTGGATTTTTCAGAACAAGATGAAGTGGAACAGGATCTCCGGCCTCCCTCACTCCCTTCCGCTCCTCTCTCTGTTACCACGAAAAAAACAACATAAAACTTCCGGGCTTGAGCCACCCTGACCATCTTCAGATGCTCCCTTCTGCTGCAGTTATCTAGACCTAGGCAATAAGGGTTCAGTAAATCCCAAGTAAACTTGGAATCTTCCTGTTTCCAGATCCAGGAGATGTCTGAGACAAGGTAATTCATGGTCTGAAAATCCCTTGCCAACATCTTCAAGGCCAATCAAGAGCTTATGAGCACCTCAGCTCAGAGGGAAGAAGATGGCTGATTTATCTTGAACAGCCCCCAACATCCCTCCAGCTGAGCCATCAAAAACAAACATCTGCACACCAAACACCTTTGTATGTGAACTAAATTTCACCCTCAGAGCAAAATGGAGAACATATATTTACCTCACTTAACATTTTTCTGTTTAGTAGCAACATAACTAATATTGGAGTTAAATTGTGCAATAAGGGGGTTTTAAACCTCATGGATGTAAAGTACAGTATTCGCAGATAATAATGAATTATTTTGACAACTCTTTCTAAAGTGATTCCTGAAGTTGTTATCAGGCAAACCCAACCAGCACCCTAATGCTAACGCTAACCCTAACCCAACCCTAATCCCCTAACGCAGCCAGTCAGTTTTTAATGCAAAAACTTTTCTGAGAGGATTTTAAATGGTTTTCACAAGTTGACACTATCAGAAAGAGTCAATATCCCTTTCAAAGCAGGGTACTATATCATTTAAACCATAACTGTGGCTTAAAATGCACCACTTGTTTACGGGCACACAGAAATTCTACACAGCAAAAAAAGTTAAATTTCAAAATTAATCTAATTAGCTGAGCTGTAAATTGGCCAGGAAGCCAAAGTTCACATTGCTGCTGAGAAGACACTGTGAGCAACTCACTGAGGAGGCAAAAGCATTAAATTTATTTCCAGTTCTTTCAGGACACATCACTTCACCTTTGTCTTTCATTTCTCAATCTGTTAAATGGAGATAATAATACTTATCCTTCTTTGTAAAGCTCTCGGAGATCTACAAAGTAAAGGCTCCGATTAAGCCTTATGTATGTATAGTGGTGGTTATTATAGCGATACAGGAATGTTCATCAAAAAACAAAGATGTAGCTGTCTAAATGTCAATAACAATTCACAGTGTGAATGTTATTTTAATGGCCTAGGTAATCTCAGCTAAATGTTCAAATCTCTTCTACCAACAAAAGCACAGCATAGAAAAGAGTAGAAAATTTGGACAAATCTCTTCTGTGAAAGTCAACTGACCCGTAGAACAGCCTAACCCACTACTTTCAAACCAGCATGTTAGAGTATACAGCAAATTTGTCTCATCTGAAAGGCTTCCCTACGTTGCTCACAGAGAATGTCCTCAGCTATGCACTAGTGAGTGTCCTCAGTTCTCTGCTTCTGAAGGAATGGAGCAGGGGGGCAGGAGGTTACAACAAAGAAATTGTCTAGTCCCTGCTGAGTCGTAATGGGCAAAGTGCTTTGTTAAACTAATCACATTTTGATCATTAAAAATACAGCGCACTTCCCCCCAAAAATGGCAATTCTAAATTGCACACAAAACATCCTTTGACTATTTCAAACACTCCCCATCACCAAGGTCTTCAGTGTAACATTTCCCTCAGCTTAACCCGTTTTATCCGATCCATATTCCTGAGAGACTCCTTACTACCCAAGTAATAACTGGCAACCAGCAATAATTCTACTGTGAATTTCTCAACAGAAGAGCCATGTATCTATCAGGTTGATATATTGTCTTTAAGATGCAATGTTGCTCAAAAAGCTCCCTTCAAGCTTTAATATGACCCTCAGGGGGCAACCACTCCACTTGCAACCTACTGAATCAACATCTAGCCCAGTAAATCCTCACTTAGCAGGGCAGAAAGTCACGCTTTGTATATGAAGAGACTACAAAGGCAGAATAAAATATTTAATCAGATGTCAATTTCTATCAAAGAATTAATAAACAGTCCTGAAAAATAATAAAAACTGAAGACTGTTTCAAGCTGATAATGATATATAGTATTCCAGATACTCAGGTACATGCAGATGAGTCAAGAAAGATCTGATTCTTGCTCAGCCACTAATGTGCTAAGCAGTCTTTGAAAAGTGTTTCAACTGCTTGCCTCAATTTCCTTATCTTAAACAACACATGCAGTAGTAGGCAGCTTTGTAAATATATGTTTATTTTAAGACAGCAAGCATTGTGTTAAATGTTAAAAAGAGCTTAAATGTTTACTCCATTTTGAAAGTCTGTATTTCTGAGAGGTATTCATTAGATTTATCATAAGCATAGATCTGAAATCTAATTTTTCTGAAAGTAGAAGACTTTAAGTAAGATTATTAAAAGTGAACTATCATTAGGACAATAAAAAATATTTATTTATAAGAAGTCTGCATTATCAATCTTTAATAAGGGGAAGAAAAAAAAGTAGTTCTGGATTCGATATCTATCAAACTGGTATAAACTCACATCAACTTTGAAGTAAAGAGGCACCACTTTTAAGAGTGACCAGATATATTGGCCCTGTTGTATCCACAATATCTGCAGATAGGCAGCTAGAAGAGTCTGGAGTTTTGTAAAGATAACTCTACAATTTGTAACATCTGCATGTGTAAAATATTTGGCACAGATTATGGATTTGCATCTTACTGACATAATTTTCATACACATGTATGCAAATGCTAGCTGCAGGTTTTTAACTAGAGGGAAGGAAGATAGGCTCTCCACAGATTGTGCCGTAACAACAAGGAAAAGTTTCAGTCAGACTGCCTTTAGATGAATGTCTCTCAGTCATGCCTACTCTCACTCTTTTCCAGGTTCAATTCACAAACCCCATTTCTTTATCTCATTCCAGTTGTTGTTTAGATACCTGATTCATTTTCTATTTTAGATGCCCATACTGAGATCATCTCATTACAGCAGTTTTTATTGCAATATGTTCTGCACATTGACATTTTTTTCTTCTGATTTTCCCTGTTATGCCTGTTATCTAGCTGTTTACTCACTCCCAATAATTCCAGTCATTGTACTCTCCATAATTCTCAACATGGGCATGTGGTTTTGTTTCATTTATCTGAAAGACAGGCCATGATGCTGGGCCATGTCATCACTAGAAGGGCATGCTAGTTATAAACCTTTATCTATTGGCAAAGCAGAAGATTGCTTTTTTTGTTTCTTATCTTCACAGGTTCATTGAAGTTTACTCCGGTTTGGTTTTTAACCCTCTTTTCCCAGTTATCTTTCCTACTCAGTGTATAGCAAATACACACAGTTGTCTTTGATTTTTCATTTAATATATATGTTCAACAATGTTGTTTCCCACCTACTCAATGGTTAAAGAATACATAGAGTATTCTTGGATTTTTTTTTTTTTAATTTTATCATTTCACTGATATGTGTTTTCAGTTACAGATATACCTCCATCTAATAATACACATACCAAGGACAACACACCCCTTATTCAATGTACATCCACCACCTTTGGAGCATACAATGTGAAAGATCCATGGCAGCCTTCCTGCTTGCCCCTCTCTGGCACACGGTGTGTGGAAAGAAAGGAAGCTGTGCTATGGGAAAAAGCAATTAGAGAGACAAAAAACGTAGCTTAAAGTCTCCTTAAACTTTCCAGTAAATTCAAACCTCTTCCCACCTCATGTTCACAAAATTTTCTTTTCAGAAGTATAACATAAACACAGTATAGAAATATCTTGTTCTCTCTTTATAAGTAAGCAGGCTTACTTATTGCTCATTAATACCACTCTAGTGAAAAACCAAATCACACCTCCCCCTCATTTTAATGAACTCTTCTTCACACACAGCCTCTACATCTGCAATCCAACATGGGTCTGAAGTAAAAACATGTGTAAGAGATGCCCCTTTCCTAAGTGATATATTTTGATGAGGTCAGCAATATAAAATGTCTTATAATTTGTCACCTTTACCTTTAAATGAGAAGTAACCTGCCTGTCTTCCTCATGGTAGATAGAAGTTTATCCATGTTATGAGCAAGAACTTTGCTAAACCATAAAAGCTACAAAAGAATGCCAATAAGCAATTAGCAGAATGATTAATGGTTTTAATACCTGTAATAAAGACATTGGATGGAATTTATAATGGCCCAGTAAAACTAATTATTCATCAGACTGTTTAAAAGGATGCCTAGCCAATAACTGTCATATCACAAAATTAATTTAAAATAATACTATGAGGAAATAATATAAGGATTGGTATTACAAAATCAGACAGAAACCACAATTAAACAAACAGCTCCTGTGGGTTAATTGTGATTCTGGTTACTGGAAAATGAAATATCTCTGTGAAGTAGCTTTGAGAAACTGTCGGATCTGACTCAGAGGAAGAGATGTGGCAAGAGCAGAGGAAACAAAATCCTTCTACCTTCATGCAGTAGCTTCAGCTTCCTGAATAGAGCAGCTTTAGAGATGGATTTCAGGCCCCCTCCCCCCCTTTTTTTTATATAAAGGATGAAGGTGAAAGAATTTGACACCATCTTAAAAATCTCGCAGCTTCCCTTACAATTGATATCTACAGGCAGAGAGTGATGACCATAGTCAGGTATGCTAGCTTCCATGTTGATGGAAACACCTCCAGTGAGAGTCTCGTAGACTGCTGGCAAGGAGACGCTTACCTAAATTGAAGTTTCTTTCTTAATGTTGATGGTGGAATTTCAAAGAACTGCAGGCTGGCTTTGAATCTTTTTATCTCATGCTTGAAACTAAGCCATTCTTAGATAGCTCTGGAAATAGGGAATTCCCAAAAGCAACAAAAGAAGCAAATTATATCCCTGATGGTTGGGGAAAGACCAGGGAAGAAAGTTTAACTGATGTAGCTTAAAGAAAAATATAAGAGCAAAGGGGTAGACCTATAGGAATCAAACTTCACAGAATTTTTTGCAAAGACAATCCCACTGTTCTGCTTCAAGATGCGACCTCTTCTCCTTCCCTATCTCCTATCCCTATCCCAACAGAAAAATGTGCATTGTCACATTTCCAGTGGCATTTACATGATTATTTGAATGCTGTTTTGAAATTAATACTGTATAGTACCATGATTTATAAATAGAGAGAACATATAGAAAAAGAAAATCAGTTTTGTTGAATAATAAAAGTAAACTCTTAGTTATAAATGGGGAAAACAATCTTATTTTTAACTAAAAATACCCACTGCTTATACCAGTACATAAATGATTCTTCCCAGCAGAATCACATATTAAAGAAGCAGATGACTTTATCGTTACTGGGATTTGCAAGGTTGCAAAGACCAAGGCACTGCCTCCTTGGGTATGAGTAGCCATCATCAATACCTCTTATTACAGCTTTAGTGTTGGTTCTAGTCTTCTGATGGTATAGATATAAAAAAATACTAAAGCTACATAGTTGGTCCCATTGTGTTTCAGATGTGCGATGTGTTCATGTTATGATATTCCCACAACCACTGTTCATACACCATTGTTTTCCTGCAAGGAGCTTGCAGTTTCCAAAAGCTTTTTATATTCTAATTTATTTAATCTTATGGAATGTATCTCTATGAAATATATGTATATGATGTATGAGAAAAGCAACTGCTGCTTGGAAGTTTTGTTCATGTATCTAAAAACTCCACAGAAGAGCACTAGGGAATATGTTGTCAAAGAAAACATAGGATTTTATCTTCTCATTTCCCATTTTCTCTCAGGTGTAGGTGCTTATCACAACAATATTGAAGTGTTTTCTATGTCAATGCACTGAAATAAATATATTCCCATTGAAAGTCCTGAAGGAAATTCCGAAATTGGGAATGTACAAAATCTCATAAACATTACAAACTCTAAGTTTACAGACTGGGAGTCTCCTCTTTGTTTGCAGGAAGTGTTCGCATAAAGACAGTAGAAGTCATGCCCTTAAATTACTGAAGACATAATTCTTTGAAAATTTACCTCTTACAGTTCAGCCAAGTGTCTTCTAAAACTTTGCTCCTGGAAATCTTTTATAGTAGCAACCATATTCTCACAAAATTGGGGGGGGGAGGGGGTGGGGGGAAGTACTACTTTGTTTCGATCCTCAAGCTATTAAAAAGCATATTATCTTTTCCTTTTAACCCGAGTTGTGCAAGGCTGAAAACAAACATATCAAAGCAACAATACTTATTAAGTAGAAACTCTGGTTTGTGCGTGATCTTAACCTGCTTCTCAATTCACTCTCAGGCGTTCAAAGCGTATAACCTTTGAAGTAGCCTATACTCTCTAGTTTTCTTCCGCAAAGTACAGCATATGTCAGGTTCAGACAAAATGCCAAAAATGACTGTATATTTTATTAAAAGCCTGTTTTTTCCTCTCTCTCTTTTTTTAACAAAAGTCTAATTTAGTTGTTGTTCTCTTAGGTATAAAGTACACAGATCATAATTCATCTGATATAAAATGTCAGTTTAGATTTTTGCACTTCTTTGATAAATGAGAAAAAACATGTACATTTCAATTTCCTTCTTCGAGGTTTCACTAGCAGAAGCCCTCCTCCCATTGTGCTGCTCAAAGACCTTTGTGTTAAATTAAACATCAAGATTCAGAAACTGTAGGGAATGATATTTCCAAGACATACAGTACAAATACATGAGACTGGGAAAAAGGTAATGATTTTTCCTACCAGTAAAGTCATCTCTCCCAAAGAGCATCTTTGATCCTTGAATTAGTTCTCAGTTATAATTTAATATATCAAAACTGTCAGCAGCTTTCCTTACACTTAGACATAAAGTGATATAGTCAGCTCCACAAAGAGCAAAATACAACATAACAGGGGCTTGCTACCCTCCCAGCATGTGCCTATGACTCTAAAGTCCGTCCATATTAATGGAGAAAATCTGTTTACATCAAAGAAGACGGCAGAGAATTAATTTAATTGTATCCGTCATCATTAACAGTATGGAGCGTTTTTTTCCTATATAACCAAATCCTGCCATTCATCAACATGCAAACCTCTCAGGGGAGTAATCTGCACAATGGCAGGGAGCAGAATCAAAAATTTAGTTCTGGAAATAAAACTATTATAAATAGGAAAATAACAACAAAACACTGTATATTATTCTCTTATGTAACACATGAGGCCAAGGCCGACAAATCTGAGCTATCACATTTACAGAGTAAACAAGAATTCTTATCACTTCTCAAAATTGCCGACTGCAATGCTATGGCTGTCACTTCACGTTACAGTCTAGTTCAGCAGCTGCTGTATCAATAAATTAAGCTGTATTAGAAAATAGCAATAGGATCACACGCTGATGCTCATGCTGGGTATCAGCACCGATGAACAACATATGTCCAGATCCACATATGCCAAGAACTCAGGGCCTGCTCCCCTTGTTCCCTTTGCTGCTGACATGTACACTGCCTCACTTCAGCCTGAGAAGTGTCTTGAGCCCTGGGTTACAACAGTACCTGCTCTGTCTTCTCCCCCAGTAAGTAAGACTACTGCAACACCACCCCCCTCACCCCCCAGCTCCCTGGTAGCAGATCTTCAATGAGATGGATGGGCAGGATTCTCCCTTACTTGTTTATGAACCCAGCTGAGTACGTGGCCTGGCAAGTGGGATATGGGAATGTTAGTCACTTTTGGATGAATAATGCAGATCTCCTTTTTGTGCCAGTACTCTAACAGAGATAAGCTATGACAGAATATGAAAGGTGACAGCTCCGTTCCACCTAACTGTGGCAAAAATCCCGAACTGTTTTTATGGATTGGTCCCCCATTAAAAACAGCATTTCAATTGACAGAAATATGATCCAGGTGTTACCCGCTGAATCAAAATATCTAATATTTAAGGTGAATAAAAAGCAATTCAGACAAGGCTGTTCACACATGGAAGTAGTCCATGCAAAATATACAGTTGACTTATCTGATGAATAGGGTAAAAGGATTACAACATTTATACCCAACCCACTCACACAGGAATGTTCGTACAGCATCATTAAGTAGGTGTTCATCAGTTAACGTCCTGTTCTAGGTACTTCTAACAAATAAACCATTTATACAAATTAACTCTTAGTTTCAGTTCCTCACATAATGCTGAAGAACACAAATCCACTGGAATTGGTGCAAATGTGTCAATATACAATAATGAATGATCTGTTCTCAAGTATTTTTAATGAAAAGACCTTGGCTACTGTCATGTTTTCAAAACTGGGTAGTCTAATTGATTAAAAGTCTTAGTAACACCATCATGTTGTATTCAAACCCAAGCCAGGCTGACTGTGTTTTGCTTTATATGCCACAAGACATGTCACAGCATTTACTCCATCCCAAACATACAATTCACCATATGTTGGGGTAAAGGAAATACCTTGGCAATACTTACTCTCTACAATACAGATTTTCTTCAATCTTTTGACAAAAAAATAAAGAGGCAGGGAACAATTCCTCTCCTTTGTTTTGTTCTTAAAATGTAGACTGAAAAGGCTAAATCTTCATCACAGAAAAGTTACAGCTGCTTAATTCAGATTACAACCATCAGGAATATCCTGTTAATATTTTTGGTCAGCATTATCAATTTCTTACAAATAACCCTCTCAATTAGGCTTCTTAGCGTGTAAGAGCATTCACAACTTTGGTGGTAAGAAAAATGGTGAAAAGAGAAGTATTTGTTCTTTAAATAACGCCATGATTATTCAACTTCTTTTCTTTCTATTGTTTAGATAATTTAAATCTAAAATCAGTCAACATTAATTTATGTATTTTCTATGTACATTGTGGCTGTCTTCAGCTGTGGTGACACCTTTCATGGGGAGGCCATCCCCCAGCCTAAGCTGAGGGACAAGAAGAAAATCTGATAAACTTTATGACATGTATATTATAATTTTCAGCATGAGCATGAATATAAAAATTCCTTTTCCTGCTAACACGTGCCTGTCCTTCTGTCTAGCTGTAAAATGGGAATAACAATCCTCAGTCAGTTTAGAAGCCTACAGGAAAGCTGAATTAGTAAATATTTGTAAAAATCTTAAAAGTAAATATGTCAATATATAAATAGGAAGAATTAATATAATTCAATATGGACTTATCCCACCATAATATGAATACACGAATTCCATTTCTCTCTTATTTTATTGACCTGTATTTAACCCGTTTCTTTGCAGGAGAATATTTAAGACCTGCATACAGATTAAAAAAAAAGAAAAAAAATCCAGCCTGGATGTATATACTACTATATGTATATTTGTTTGTGTGCATCTGCACATACATGCAGGCACAAAAATAAATGTACAGAAAGAAAAACACAGTGAGGAAAAACTGTCAAAAATTACTAAGGGTTATAGAGTCTTACAGTGGACTTTGTTGTAAGAAAGAGGGTAGCATACAACAGCACTACATTATAGGGACATGCATTACAGAATCATAGAATCTTTTAGGCTGGAGAAGACCGTTAAGACCACCAAGTTCAACCATTAACCTAGCACTGCCAGGTCCACCACTAAACCACGTTCCTAATCACCACATCTACACCTCTTTTAAATACCTCCAGGGATGGTGACTCTGCCACCTCCCTGGGCAAATGCCTGACAACCCTTTTGGTGAAGAATTTTTTCCTAATACCCAATCTAAACCTACCGTGGCATGACTTGAGGCTTTTTCCTCTTGTCTTATCACTTGTCACTGGGAGAAGAGACCAACCCGCACCTCTCTGCAACCTCCGGTAGAGAGCCATAAGGTCTCCCCTGAGCCTCCTCTCCAGGCTGAACACCCCCAGTTCCCTCAGCTGCTTCTCACAGGACTTGTGCTCCAGATCCTTCCCTGGACATGCTCTAGCACCTCAGTATCTTTTCTGCAGTAAGGGACCCAAAACTGAGCATAGTATTAGGGATATTTTAATTCTGCCAGGTGTTTTAAGAATTCAGAGACAAATTTAAGATTTTTAAATTAAGTTTCAGATATATTTCCAAACTACATAGCAAACTCCCAAACAGGAGTTAATAGGTGTTATTTTTAACCATAAAGAGCAAAGAAAGCAAAAGCGCTTTTATGGTCATGATAGTTAAAAGACATCATCTCTAGTTTTATCTCCAGCTAAAGAGAGGATAAGAATAGTGATTTGATTCCCTCTACATATCACTCTCAGCAACATCTTAAGCCACCCTTAATTGTTGCCCCCTTAAACTTTTTTTTTTTTTTTTTAATATGGAAATGTGACAAATATGTAACAGGGTGACAGAACTTCGCTGGAGGCTTACGAAGTTCATTGCAAACAGGGGAACTTCAAAGCTTCTTCAACTGTGAAAAGTAGCTCAAAAAGAACCTTGACACTTTCCTCAAGTGCTTTATGATCAGCAGGATAAATTCCATAATCTAGATGTTTAAAGTGCAGAAAATACAGAATGAAATTAAAAAAAAAAAATCACCAAACCCACAAGCAACCAAAAACCCACTCAAAAATCCCCACCAAAACCTAAACCAGATATTTGCCTTTGCTGCCAGTTAATGAAAATGATGTTTTTATTCTGGAAACTATGTGGTCAGGAGTTTCAAAAATAAATACAATAAACAATAAGGTGAGCTTTCTAGAAAAGCAGTGCAAATCATAGTAGCAAAGTAAGATAAAAATTGATCTAATTCCCAATACTTGCATATATCTGGAAAATGGTTCAAAAGACAAAATTCATGGCGTGATTTTTCATGTCTTCTGTATGTTTTCACTAGGAACTTCAATATTATTTTAGTGTAGAATTCCTTCAACAGAAAAACCTAGTTTATCACGTAAAGAGTGTTGACTTTAGTGTACTGAACAGTCTAGTTCAGATTTACACAGAATGAAACAAAGAAAGCCACAAATGTGAATAGGCTTATGGTTATATAAAAAATATATACTTAATCTAATTTTTTTCCTTTTTTATGTACAATTGAAATTGATCTGAAATAGGTTGACATGATGGTGGGTAATCATTTTAAATAATGATCCACTGTTAAATTCCACAACAGCCTGTTTCCTCACTTTTATGTGCTGTTCTGCTTTTCAGAAGTACAGTCAAGCTGTAGGTTTCCAGCATGAAATCTGCTCTACTGCAGATTTCTTCCCAGAGATCTTAAGTACTACCTGGACCTCATGCTAAGGCTAAGGTTTCAGAAAGACCCAGAGTGAGACCTCTACAATGAGGTTAATTGCCTGTTTATAGATGATCAATTGGCTATTTCAAGGTGTTGCATGCTTCTCCATTTCTCATCTGGGATTGCCCAAGCAAGCAAAAACATCCATGTTCTTCTAGGCAGCTAAAATTGCAGGTTTGATCTTCTTGCCCTAACAGTTTCATGCAGGTCTGGAAGACAAAAAGCAACCTTAGAGCTGGCAAATACAGGTGCCCTATGCCTGGAACATTGAAACAGCATCATTGTATCTATGGGAGATCTGCCTAGCCCCAAAAGGACAGGTGCAAAGAGAAGAAAGCAATCAGAAGGAAAAAAAAAAAAAAAGAGACCTGGAGTGTCATTGCTTTCTGGCAATCTCCACTTTTATGAGTAGGAACTTACGCTAAGGTCCAATTTAAAGCAACCTTGAGGCTGTCCTTTATGATGCGTGGGGTTAGGCTGAGCCCCAACTGGCTACAGTTAGGAAAAGCAAGCAGTCAAGTGGGCACCTCTGTGCCTCCCACAGCTGGAGTCTGAAGACAAAACCTTTCAGGAATGAGACTTACTCCTCTCTTCTCTTGCCACCCAAAACACCCACCCAAACCCAAGAATAGACACAGCATGAGCTCACTGAAAGATGTGCTGAACAGACCAGGAGAGGGGAATAAAAGAAGGAAGGAAAACTAATGAAAATGACAATCAGTTCAATACTGCAGAGGTTAGAGAAGAATTATTGTTTCATTAGAACAACTCCCAGTTTTCCACACAGGCACTTTTGCAATCCTATCCTTATATCCCCATGAAATCATTGTTCTGGACAAAAGGAACTGGAATGGACAATTTACACAGCTTGTAACTGACACTCTTTAATTAGCTAGCCCATTGATGAGAGATGTAGGAGAGCTTTTTCCCCCTCCCTACTCTATCCTGCTCTCTCCTTAAACTACCCCCAGAAAAGATACGGTCACAATTTTTCATTAAGAACTTCCTGTTAGCACCCCCAACCCACACCCACTGATTTGTTTGCAACAATTTTTTTTTTAGAAAATTTCCTGTTCTTCTTCAAATTTGGAGATTATATTATTTTGAAGTTATACAGACATCATTAAAAGGTTTGAGAATTCGGATTTTCTGGTGCCAAAAGCCTTTTTTTTTTTTTACCTAAGCTACATATTTTTTCATTTTTAAATTCTGTTTTTATTACTTTACTTTTTACAAGAAGTGGCATAAGAGAAAAAAAAAACATAAAAAAGGAAAGAAATAAGAAAAACAACTAATGTCTCAGAAACAACTGAAGTTTGAAGTAGAAGAAATTCTCTCAAAACAAGTTTTATGGTGTGACTCTTAATGTGATACTGGACATCATGGAAAAGCAAACCTGTCTCACAGGGACAATTCTAGCACATTCTGGTTTGATTTTTCTTTCTAAATAATTCTGGCCTAACAGCATCAATTTGCTTTGCTTACTGAATATTAATTCATTTAAGGAGGCCTCTTGGCTTCAGTGGTCAACTTGCATGAGCAAATGTTTTCAGATGTGACTGTAAGTTGCATGATGTGGTTCTTATTTGTTTGCATAATGAGATCAATGATCCTATGATGTGGTTCAATATCCAGTCTCAGAGGTGTTGCTACCTAAACTAACAGTGCCTGAAACCCTCTGGTTGCAGGACAACACCCTCTGTAGATGCTGAACACACAATAACACCTACAAGTATGTAGTCAATTTTTGCTCCTGAGAACTAGTCCAAGCCTGTAGGAAAAGGCAAGCAGATTCCCATACGCAAACATGCGACCAGTAAAGGGCAGGTGCTTAGTTCAAGGCAAAATCTGCTATCTTTCCCAGTTAGACATTCCTATGTTGTGTAAATCACAGAGAGAGAATATAAAAAAACAACATACTTGATAAATTATGACAGACATTAAAATGACACTTCACTGCTTAAGCAAATATTTTTTTCAGACTATCTTCCCTTTTACATTTTCTATCAGGAATATATATCAATTTTGAGGCTCTTTTCTATAGATAAAACAGCAAAAAGTTAATGGTTCGTAATCCCCAACACAAGTAACCACACAGAGACAACTCTGCAATGTGATACAGGATTACCGTCCACAATGAGCTTCATACCCCTTGTCATTACTTGGGAATCCAGTCCTTTTCTGTGCTTTGGAGGTGATGATTGACCCTCCACCTTCCTACTTCCCACCCCATAAGCTGCCTGTCTCTCCCTGCTATCTGTCTTTGCACCTATTTTTGTCAACATAATCTATCTTCTTCCTTTCTGCATACAGGACTTGTCATTCCCTTTCATGATAGGGCTTCTGTGGTCAAAGGCAAGGAACAAATGGATTTAACCAGAGCTATTACCAGTAGTGAATGCAACCTTCTTTTGTGTTAGCTTACCATCTCTTATTTCAAAGGTGTCCTAAATTAATAGGGTCCTCTATGTGCCTCTACATCAGAAACAGCGCTCATTAAGAAGAAAAATATATAACCAATGAATCCGTACAGAAGATTTTCTCCCAGATTTTTTTCAGTTTTACATCCTCTGTTTCATCTCAATTCATGTACCTAATTAAATTAATTCTAAAACAATTTGTTCTCCAGATCTTTTACTGGCTGGCATCCTCAAATTAATGTGAAGCACTGACTAGTATATTATTTTTTTATAACTTCTACCAAAGCAGTTTAGGACAAGATAAATAGAACAAATTTATTCTTTTTTGGAAAAAAATATATAAAACTCAAAAAAATTTACTTCTACCTCTGCGGTATGAAATTTGTCACTAATCATTTTAAACTATGCCCTTTTATGATTCTTCCATCTCTTTTAGCTTTCTATGCAGTTCTTTGATGTAACAAAGACAGTTTCTGGAAAAAAAAAAAAGCTTTAAGTCTTGAGGCAAAAAGCAGTGTATTTAAAATTTATATACTCCATAATGCCTTTGTTCTGAACTTGAACATCCTGAAAAACTTCTCCGCTTTCTTTTGCCTTACGACTCTGAAGATCATTTGTTCTCATGGTTTCAGCTTCTTATTATGCAACAGTGACTTTAACTGGTGGTTCCAGCATTTAAGTACATGCACAGTCATGGCTGACCCTTTCTGATCAATTGCCAATCCATACAGGTTTGACTGATAAAAGAGCCAATTAGATTTAAGCAAATTAAGGGACATCACCAATGTCAACCACTTATTAAACTGAATGCTGAATTCCATGCATACAAAACACTAATGCACCACGTCCCATTAAGAGTTGAAATCCTAACCCCATTAGTAACTCCAGACCACTACAGGGTAAGGGTCAAAAGAAAGTTTCATATTTATGGATTAACATTTGGATTCAGTTTTTATTTTTTTTAATCTTTTCAAGAACTCTTGAACCTGCACTGCAATTTTAGTCAAGAGCTTAGATAAAATATATTCTTTATTTATAAGATTATTATTTTTTAAGCATTGGCTTTAAGCATGGCACATCAGCTTGATGAGAAATTAAGATACATTCAATCAGGTAACACTAAAGATTTGGTGTGTTATGTTATGTGTTATACATTTAAAATGAAACAAATAAAATGTATGTTGGAAGAAAATTTGTGTCATAATTGAAAAAGAGTGATCTGTAGTTATTTCAAAATGGAATTCTCTTCACCTTTATCACTCTCTCTCTCTTATACAATCTTCCATCAAGCTTCATGAAGTACTCCCCACAATGCAAATTTTTGAAACAGCTTTTTTTGTTATCCTTGAAAAGAGAATGCTACATTTGAACTCATTAAAAGGCTGTGATTTTGTATATAATAGACCTCTTTAACTCTTTTATCACACAAAACTTTGGCAAGGTGAAATCTTGGTGACTGAAGTGAAAAATAAAGTTCCTTCTGATTTTAATAGAATCTTGATTTCATTTAATGATTTAGAATGTAAAGCACTGAATTCATCTCAGTGTGAAAATACTATTATGCTCATAATTTAGCATGCAAAGGAACTGCGTGGCATTCAGAGAGTCATTATAATAAGCATCATAGTAAAGTAATCATAGGTTGTCCTAGATATACGTGTGTGTCTGTACATATGTATGTACACATAAAGTGAGAATATAGTGTGTGTGAGGATACTTCTCTCATATGCACTGCTTCATTTATTATTCATTTCACTACAGATCACAGTCCACTGGACAATAGTATGGAAGATTTCTTTAATAACTCTCACTGCTAATTTAATTCTACTTAAACACACATATCCTAGTGAATGCCACATGCTTTTCAGCATGATTTTATGTGTAAATCAGGATAATATGTTTTCAGATCATTAACTAAAAGGAAGCATGAACTAAAACCTATTTAATCAATGAGGTATTGCTTTTAAACTACCACAAGGTCATAAAAAAGATAATTTCAAAGCTGTAAGTTTTCTAATTGTAATCAACAACAATCTAATGATGAAAGAAAGTGTATCTTAATGGCTGTCATAAACTTGTGCACATCCTTACCCATCTTTAAAGATCCTTTACCTTCTTTATTTGGTAAAATTTTCACTACCAAATTTTATTATTTCAACATGCAAAATCGAAGTGTGACACTGGGATTAGAAATGCCAGTATCTTGCTGCTCAGTCTTAAGTGAGCAGTGAAACTCAGATGCAGTTTTATGATTATTATTATTTATTATCTTATTATATTTTATTAGTATTATATTACTATTATATGACAAAGTAAACTTGTTGATATTATGTATAATTTGGCAATCGGGTTGCAAAAGTATAAAATATGCTGGGAATTTACCTTTTCCTTCTTGCTCAGTAATCTGTCATACAAACTCTGCATTTCATTTATTCACTTTCCAAAAGCCTTTCTGTTGGTTTGGCCCCAAAACCAATCCAACTGCTTGCAAGTGAGCTGTTCCAACTGTAATTGTACTTTTGAGCTCTAACTTTTCTGGGAATTTTGTTTGTTTCATTTTCATTCTGTATATTCTTTTAATTTCAAATTATATATGTGTCACACTACACTATTTCTGCTCATCACCTACTACTACACATCTCTCAGGATCAAGTGTTTTTGGGCTCTCATTTTAGAATTCAAAATTGCCCTAAATTCATTGTTTCCACTTGCATTTATTCAACAGAAGCTAATTCACTAGGATGTCCACGGAAAGAGTATGAAAAAGGAACACATATCCATAAGTTGTAATTTTAAGCTTTCATTTAAAAAAACAAACAAACAAAAAACCCAACCCCCACATAAACCCCATACACAGTGTTTAGGGAGTATTCGCTCAATTCTCTTATTTCAGTTTTTTAGGAAGGCAACATCCAAAGTGTCTTAGAGCCTCATTCACTGTAAATAAGCACATGTCAATTGACTTTCTTACAACTACATTAGTTTGTGGATTCTGGCTCAATATATTACCAATGGTTACTATTATTAAATAAATTATCTAAGTCTACCCACAAAGTGCTCTTTCTATTCTAAAACAGATTACAAAATTCAGGTGACTCTATATTCTTAGAGTAGATTAGCCATCCGTGATAGAATACATCATTCACAGAAAACAAAAAAAATGAAGTATATAACACACGTCTCATCTACATAATGTGTTATCCACACAGCTACCTGTTTTCATTCTCTAGTTCTTAAATTGAGCAACATGGCAAACTAGAAGCTGAAAAGAACAAATTTGTTAGTAAGAACTACTAATGCAAACATATTCTTCTGAACTTCCAGTCTTCAGTTAGAATAATAAATAATGTTTCGTTCAACAGAATATTTGTGTAATTGTTACATGCATAGAAAAAGCACTTTTGCATACTTACCTCCTGGAGGCATGACTATTGTTATAGCATCACTTATCAAGCTGCCTTGGCTGTTGGAAGCATTCACTTGTACTGCGTAGTTAGAAAATGGAATCAGTCCTTTAATGGGTACCCATACATTGGATTCGTTGCTGCTGCATAACATCCGAGTACCATTTACAATAGAATAATCAGCATTAGCTGTTATGGAAAAAAAAAAAAAAGGGTGGGGTGGGGAGGAGAAGAACAAATATTATGCCTTGCATGTGCTAATATTCGCTCTCTTTATGAATCAAGTATTACTTCTGCCTAAATGAAAAGTTGACATTGATACCTATAACACCAAAAAATGGCCTATTTGGAAGAAAAAATATTATTCACCATTTTCTCCTCATTTTGCCAACAGTTTGTGCTACTTGTAAAACTTGAAAAATAAATGAACCAACCATGCAGGTGCAAAGCTGACTGCTATATAATGCAAACAGAAGCCAGTTTTCAGAAATTACTCATGTGCCAAAACAGTTATATGGTCGCTGCTAACTTGAAACACTAAGGTTAATTCTTATGCCTATGAAATATGGTAAAACTTCTTGCATTCACTGGAAACACACTTACTTTAGGAGTTTATAAGCATTAGTCATATGCAGTAAGAAAGACATGCTGTTCAGTATGGCCTGCAGTCCTCTCAAAGATAATACAAGGATTTGAAGTATCAGTTTATCACTTGCAACCATCAGAAGACACCATAGCCATCTACATGTCCTTTACAACCTATTTAAGATCTCAAACTTAAAGATAGGTCAATATTCTACCGTACACAAATAACAAAATAAACCTTTTTAAAATACCTGATAAGGAAGTCTGGAGAATAAAAAAAAAAGTATGTCAAGTAACAATCTTTTTTTTGACTCAATAAAGATTTCACTTACATATCTGAGAACAAAACTGAGTTCATTTAAAGATTATCCAATATTTTGGACATATAAAGTGCTATATAAATTAATATTATTACTGCTATCCATCACCACATGGAGAGCTCTCACATTTAAGCATGTGGAAGTTCTGCATTACAAACAACAGCAGAATCACACTAGTCGGAGACCAGAGGTATGAGATTGAGTTTAAACAATATAACAATTAACAAATCTTAAATTAATTAAGGCATTGTCACAGCCGGAAGTTGAATACTGACATCTGAACCCTTTACAAAAATCTAACTATGATAAAATTAAAACCCTTAGACACTCTCTTGTAATTAATTTTTAAGTGAAACTTATTGGGTTTGCTCATTTTTATGCAAGCTTCAAGTGAACTGTTGAAACTGAAGTTTTATTAAACCTGAAACAGTTTTTCAACTATCCCACATTTCTGTGATGTGCACTAGCGTGCATATGCTACACATTTCAGTCATGCTTTCATTACACTTTACTGTGAGTGATTTGGACTTTGCTCTAACTTGGGGTTTCCTACAAATAATCTGCCATTCACTTATGGTACAAATCTAAGTAATTCCCTTATTTTGACATTCACAGAGCTGCACAGAGTTTTTTCAGTCACTCTGCCGGTAACATATAGCAAACTTACTTTCTGAATTTTTAAGAAGATGGAGAGTTTTATAAAACTCTTTATAAATCTCCCTTCTAATCTAGTTCCTCACTGCTCAAATTCTACCTGGATTAAACCTTGCCATAGCACTAGACTGCCCAAGCAAACTACAGTAGTGTAAATGTAGGACAATTTCATGAAACCTGATGGATTTATTTTGAAGTTCACTGCATTTTACATTAGTCTGAGAGACCCCAGCAATGCAGGCAAAGATTCTCATCATGCCAGAACAACCAACACATTTTACACACGGCACATACAGACATACCAATTCTGCAGAATTAAAGTTATTTTGTCTAAAATTTGTCTAAAATTACTCTTCTGTACCCAGGCTACTTAGCCAGCACTAGAAAAATGCATCTGCATTACTTGATCTCAGCTCTTAAATTGTATATCAAACTCTCCTCCTGCATCTTTGTGAAAACGTCCCTGTTTGTGATTTGGGAGTACATACAACCCAACACGGCAAATCTCCCCCATTATCCATCAAAGTTTTTCTGTGCACCACTGGGGACCTTGCAGCTTACTATTTGAGACACCCACCCAACAATATGAGATTATTATATGCGGTTTGATTAACCACAATAAATGACCATTAGAAATGACCAACTGACAGTCTTCTTAAGGTCTTAGTGATAGAATCATAGAATCACAGAATGGTTTGGGTTGGAAGGGACCTTAAAGATCATCTAGTTCCACCCCCCCTGCCATGGGCAGGGACCCCTTCCACTAGACCAGGTTGCTCAAAGCCACATCCAGCCTGGCCTTGAAGACAGCCAGGGATGGGGCATCCACAACATCTCTGGGCAACCTGTGCCAGTGCCTCACCACCCTCTCTGTGAAGACTTTCTTCCTGATATCTAATCTAAACCTCCCTGATTTCAATTTATACCCATTACCCCTTGTCCTATCACTACAGGCTCTTGTAAAAAGTCCTCTCCCAGTACCCTTGTAGGCCCCCTTCAGATACTGGAAAGCTGCAATGAGGAATACTTAAGGACTCTGCTGGCTGTGAACAGAGATGTGGTTTTGAATTGTTTCTCTTAAAATAGTAGGAAAGTTTAAAAATCCAGTGTCAACAGATCAAGGCACAGAGGATAGATTCAAACCTCAGGCATAAAAGTAGGCTCCTATCAGCAGTTTATATGCCCAATTCATGAAAAAATTCAACTTTTTCTATCCACAGTAGAGTTTTAACATGTTAATATTTTAATTCTCACTCACCTGAGTCCAGAATAAAAGCATGTTCTTCCTCTGCTGATATTTTTATTCCACTATTAATCTTTCTTCCAATGGCTAACTATACTGTATTTTTTAAAATGCAGTTTCAAGTAACAGAAGAAGAATTAAAAGGATAACACTATTCCAAGTTGCCCGGATAACAACATTAATATACAGTAATTATACAATTAGTTGTAACATTAAATTCTAGTTATAGCAGTGTGATTACTCGGCAATTATAAGAAGTATATAATTACACAATAATTAGGAGAAGTATGTAATTACATAACCATTTTATTCAGCTCAAAAATGAACTTGCAAATTTACAATGAGTTAGACAACATAGCAATTCAAAATTCTTCATTGCTCCTAATGAAAAGCTGAGGTGCACTTGCAAGTTTCCTAAGCTGAATTTTACACAGACAAAAGGTGTTTTATCCCGATTGCCAGCCAAACAACTTACTGCTACTGGCAAGCAAAGTATTAGAAGAACATTTTTAAAATGCAGGTCTTGCTGGGAATGAGTTGCAATATGCAGCTTTGCCACTTCTCACTGCTTAAGCTTTGCTCTCAGTGGGCTGGAAAATGCAGACACATAGGTTCAACCTGACAGAAAGCGATACAGCGATAACCCTGTCATATCGCTCTGTGCCATTCCTACCTGGACTGCTTCAGTGTGGACCCTATTTGCGAGCATAAATGGATGGGGCCTCTATTTTTCCATTTTTCATGTGTGTTTTTCTCTCCATCCTGCCCAGGTCCTACTGTAGCCTACCAGCAAGTCTGCTGCAGCCCTAAGCAGCAGCTGCCCCAGACACTGGTAAAGTCCTAAGAGATGTTGTTTTATTTCAGACAGGTGGTTTTTACCAGAATACCTCCTCGTTACTGTACATTTCTGCTTCGTAACTTTAGCGTGAACAGTCACCAGTGCTCCAACAAGAACGAACCCCTCAAGACATAGCTAACACGAACAACCTAACCAAGCAGGCAGAAAAACTCCTCAAACACCACGTCCTTCAATACTTAGACATGCAAACACGCATAGTGAAAAACTGATTCAGATGGAAGGGGGCTCAGAGCTGCCATCTCCTATAGTCTCTCAAAAAACAAAAAAGAGATGAAGGGCTTCCCTGTGCTCCCTTAATCTCTCCATATTTTTACTTTGTGATGGTTTTGTTCTTTTACTAGCCTTCCTGCTCATAAGGTTCTCCATATGTCCCCTAGTATTTCTGAGGGAATTCTTTGGCCAAGTCTGGTATTTGAGAAAAAGTTGTGCTGTTCTGAGTTTATTCCCAGTTTATACCAGATCAAAGTATCTAGTTTTTTAGGAAAACTTTACCAAAATTAAGAAATTAGGGCTAAAGAATATTCATATACATACTGTAACAGTATATACACTTGAAACAAAGTCAAGTAATAAAACACGCTTACATTAAAAAGATACACAAATACATATTCCATTCAAAATCGTCATTTAAAAGTGCTAGGCTTCACACAGCACTCTAGAGCAGTTGTCTTTGAAAGTTCACTGTGGTTTTGGGTGGACACTTTGAAGGGGCCTCCCAGGCAGATGTGCATTCCTGTTACTGAGTACTACTGTAAATGGGTGAATAAAGCTCCTGTGGGTTGGTGGTGCGTAAATTACTGCTATCCTGGGTCCGTCATCCTATGGGGTTCACTAGATTGAAATAACATAAATGGGTATCCTTTTCCATTCTTGTTATAATCATTGTCACAAGAATTTTAATGCCTCATATATTCCATAATTTTTTTCTGTGTGCTGTACTGCTCTGACCTTTTCAATATTCTGTAATTTGACTGGCTGGCCATTTCAAGTTCTCTCCTTTTTACAGCCTTATTAACTTGTGGGGAAGAGGTGAAATGGACAGCCAATCAGAATACATAATATTGCAAAGGTCAGGGTAGTACAGTATAGTATCAGCAGACACAGAATACTGTATATTAGTCATTAGCGTTCTGATATCTTATTCATGTGACAAAGGTTGTAAGGAGCGCAGGAAATGGTACAACATGAAACCATTCTCGTGACAAAGACTGCCGTGGAACAAAGAAATAATACAAACTAAAAGCGTTCATCTCACATTTAAAAACTGGGGTTTTTACATTTCAATGTGTCAATTTCTGGAACTCTTCCCATCGGGATCAAAATTTATGATATTAAGGAAAAAGGTAATAAATTGAGATGTTTCCTTTTTTGTGTATTAAACAGCAAAAACTCAGGTTTCGTCTGTATGGGCCAACCTTTCCAAATTACCAAATACTTTTATTACTACCACTGTATTGCTGACTATTAAAGTAAGTTGAAGCATGACCAGTCTAATGTGTTGATATCACAAACACATTGACACTACTATGCTGCTGATTTCAGGAAGATGCTGCTGACTGCAGGAAGCAAGGAGGTCATACTAATGAAAAATAACACTGGGTGCTCATGTGCTTTTCTTGCCCTAATCATCAACAGCCAGCCATCCTTATACAGAAGATACCGGTCAACAGTTGCCTTCCTTATACTCCTCTGTTTATATTCTTATGGGAATTCAACAATTGAGCTGCCTTTGTAAAACAGAATTCCACATATTCCTATTTGAGGTGTCCTAGAAATTGGCTGACTGCTCATCTTACCTCCAGATTTGTTTAAACTTAAATAATATTGCTGTACTATAGTTAGTGAAATGCAGAGCGATTTCCACCTAAAAGGTACTTAAGCCTGAAACACTTAAGCCGTATCATCACAAAATTTTAATGAGCAATTATTTTCCTTCAGTATCACTATTTCAAGACAACATTAGGCTTCAATCACAATAGTAACTATATGGTGAAAGGTATTTTTTGGGTGAGTTTAAGGCTTTGTGGCATCCTTTGAAACATTATTAGCAATCTATATTGTTTCCATTACATACATACAGGTCTTAATAACCTCTTAATTAGAGAAGATATTGTGTCACATTATTCAGACTGATAGAAGCAGAACTATTCCTACAGCAGAAGACTACTCAAAGAATAAAGGTAGAAGAAATCCAGGTCAAGGAACAGTTCATATGAGGATCTAAAGAATTAGGCTAAGATTACTTAGTTAGCTAGCACAACTTATTTTTATACATACTTTGCATGTCTTTGAGCATACAGAGGTTAAGCATGTTATCTTGGACCACAGAAAAAGCGTTAGGATAGCAAAATAAAAATGAAACAAAAACTCACTTGTTCACTCCCTTTCCTCATCTTTCCATTGGTCTCATGCTCACTGAGTACCATTTTTTGCCTGTGCCCTGCTTCGCAGCTCCCTGGCAGCAAGTCTTTTGGGGAAATCCTGTCAGTATGCACAATTCTTCAGTAAGCTCATTCTTTTGTCCATTAGTTTTGCCTATTCTTCAGACTCATTAACTTCCATGCTGGCTACTCTGTTCCTCCCAGTTAAGATTTTTTTTCTCTCCTTCTCTGCCTTTTCCACCATTTCTAGTGCAGTATTCTGTATAAAAGATGTGTCTTTCCATTTTTTCCATTACCTCAATAAAAAACACCTAAAAATCTTTCTCCATCATTACTGGGGACTCTTTTCCTAAGAACTGTAACAACAAGCTGTTTTCCAATTCTCATCCCAATTGCTATACTGATCTTAAAAAACAGTTTCTGTGCTTTAACACCACACACCTATTTTCAACAGAGCCCAAAACTTAAACTCTCTTATCCCAGGAATCTGTCATTCTCATGTGATAGGGGAAGGCGCTGAGTGACACAAGACGAGTAATTTAAAAGCATTGTGGCAAAACAGCAAAACTACAAATCCAAAAATATTAATTTTTGTGTAAATAATGAACAGTTCACATTATCTACATTGAAAAACCTTAGCTTTTTCCTTTTTCTCTGGTAGTTAAAGAAGCCTTCACTTTTTAGACTGAAAACCAGAAAACATTTAAAGAACAAGTTGAAAGTTCTTATGGCTACCTACATACAGCAGAAATCTGAGAGCTCAAAGGCTCAGATGTAGTTTCTGACTATACTATTCAAGTTATTTCTTTAGCAACTCAGTTTCCCTGGCTGTAAAACAGACAAAGGCACCTTCTGTGACCTTTCACAAAACTAAATTTGGTACAGCCATCTTAGACTGTCTTGAGACATACAGAATGCAGACGCTGAACATTCTGTCCATCACACTGAGCTGGGCCTCAGTACAGGCTGGAGGCTGACACTCGAAAGCAGCTTTTCTGCTGGGAGAAAGACATGGACGTCGTGGTGGACATCAAGTTGAACACAAGTCAGCAAAGAGTCCTTGCAACAAAGAAGGCCAATAGCCTTGTAGGCTGCATCAGGAGGAACACTGCAAGCAGGTCAAGGGAAGAGATCCCTCATCTCTATTCAGCCCTGCTGAGAAACATCTGGAGTGCTTGCCCAGTTCGGAACTCCTCAGTACAAGACAGACATGGACTTACTGAAGCAGAGTTCATACAAAGATGATTAAGGGCTTAAATCATCTGTCACACAAAGAGAGTTTGAGAGAACTGAGGTTGTTCAACCTCAAGAACAGAAGGCCTGAAGGAAGTAGGATCTGATCAATGTGTATAAATGTCTGATGTGAGGGTGTAAAGAAGCCAGATTCTTCTCAGCAGTATATTGCAACAGAAGAAGAGGCAATGAGCACACACAGGAACACCAGAAATTCTGTTTAAACCTAAGAAAAAACCTTTTTTACTCAGAGGTTGATCTAACACTGCAACAAGTTACACATATTGGTTTTGAAGCCTCCATCCTTGGTCATATAAAAACCCAACTGGACACTCTCCTGTGCAATGTGCTCCAACTGACCCTTGGACAAGGGCAGTGGGATTAGATGATCTCCAGATGTGCTCTTCAACCTCAGCTGCTCCATGATTCTATGAAAAATTGCACAATACTTCAAGAACCCTAAGGCAAAGCAGGGATAATCATTATGATGAAAGCATGTTCTTGTCAGTAGAAATAACTGATCATTAGTGTTTCAAACACAAAGGAATGTGCATTTATATGCTCATTAATTCTATGGAATGAAATATGAATAAAGACCACAGCCTGATGGAGAACTCATACGAGAAAGTAACTATCCATGTGGTCTGTGCTAAATGACTACAGATGAGATTAGGGTCTGTCACCATGGCAGGCAGGGAAGCATGTTTGGTGTGTGGTCTCATCTACCCTTTCTGAGCTTCCAGTTCAGTGCCATGAAGCTTTCAACTTAAGAACTCTGTATTTGTGGATGAACTTGTCAGGAAGACAGGTTCAAATAAAAACCTTTTTATTTGAACTACTGGTTTAGGTTTTCTCATTACACTTTTTTAAACATAGAAATATCCAGTGAGTCTTGCAATGGTTTCAATCTTATTTCAACCTTCGAGTTTAAACACTGTATTCAGTATAGTGTTAAATCTCTGCTGTAAGTATATTTATCTGTGTTGTAACTCACTTTGCTGCAACTGCACCGAGTCACGAGTTCTGGAATGCCACACACACTGTGCTAAGTGGTTTAGGGACACACTGTAAGAACTAAATTCATGACCTAAAGAAATCATAAAATAGGGTGAGGCCACACAATTCTGGAAAGCATTCTATGAATGGAACTCACTTAATGGGTTTCACACAGGCTTCCAGTGCCCAGGTGCTCTTATCCCAACATGAACAGGAGAAAGCATCCCAGCACAATTTAGTACCCCACATCACATTGTCTATAAATGACCAGAAGGGATCAAATAGCAAAAAAGTTTGCTGCACTTGTGATGTTAGGATGATGATAGACTATACAATTATTGATTTATTCCATTTTGTTTGAGGGGTTTTAAAAAAAAAATATGAGACTTTATAATGTTTCTTTCAGGGGAGATTTTACATACTGAAAAATTTCAGAGACAGTTAGCTTTATAAAATTCAAGTTTGTTTTTGTATGGTTAGGTCATTCTTTTTCTAGCTGCAGCAGTACATAAATGGAGATTATCACAGTATCTGGTTTCTGAATCTATGCCCATAAGTCATGGATGCCAATAAGAATTTTCCATTCTCCAGGGACACTATCAGAAGGAGACTAGCTAAACACACAGAGGAGAACTGGGAGTCTCAAATCCATAATCAAATATCTAGATTGATTGTGTCACTTGCACTTGTATTGATTTCAATTGGAGCAGCTGACCCAAGAGAATAATAAAAATGTGGAATAAAACTGATTTATGAGAACAAAATAAATCCTTTTGTGAGTGGTAATGAATTGGTACTATTTAACCCTTTCAATCACAAAGGGAGAACACTATTTATTTTTTCAGAATGCTGAGTTAGCCAAAAGAAGTCATATAAAAAATGTCAATACTGTCAAATGCCATTACACTTAGTTGTAATACTTTGGAAGGAATGAAGCTCTAAATTTGATCTAGGATTTTTATTTGACATAAGACATTCTTTTGGCTTTTGCAGTCACCTTACATGAGACATCATAAATGATGCACTTGTAGATGAAAGAACCACAGAATCACTCAGGTGAATGTGTTTGTTGTACTTACTTATAAAGTAGTTCCCTCTAGCCTATTTAGGGCAAAAACATGTAGAATAAAATGAAGAGCCATATCAACTGCACATAAAAGGATGACCTATCATAGTATCTTGATCATTCTGGCAGAACACTAGAAATTTACATAGTCAGATTCTAATTTAATCTCCCTTATTCAATTCAAATAAAAACTTCATCAAAGTTGTCCAAACCCCAATTTTCATCAAGTTTCTCCACCTGAGAAAATAGGCAGGTTTTATGTAAGTCTCTTAAGAGAAGCATATTTGTTTGAAATCAACACATACAAGTACCCAAACACAATTTCTACATCTGCAGAAGCTCTAGTTAGATTATATACATTTTGTTTGGGTCATGTGTCTACATCATTGACACCAACCATTTTCCGTCTAATGTCATAAACTGTATTTTTGCATTTAGGACTTACAATATTTACCTAAGCACTGTCAATGTTCCCTCCTCAGCCTTCATCTGGGTTAAAAACTCTAAAAGACATTCATTAGCTAAAAGACTGTTTTCATAAGGGAACTGATCGACAAATTCCCTTTTACTCAATACTGTTTACCAGTGCCCACTCCAGAAGATTGCTGTTATTCACTAGACTCTTCCAAGGGAGCAGGGATGGTCTCAGAGACTATCCTGCTACCGGCAGTCACTAGGAATTTCAGCCTGTAAAAACTGATAATATAGTCCTCACAGAAATGTGGTTTGGCCTTATGTATCTGCTTTATAACATAAAGTCAATAAATTACGCTGTACAATATAGAAGCAGACTGTTATACATGTGACAAAAAAATAACTGTGTGAACAGAGGGATGCAGAATATCAGTTAAAACATTATCTTCAGTCTGATGCTAGAGTCTTCATCAAAGAAACAGTCCAATGTAAAAATTATGGAGAGACTGCATTAATTTTGCTGCCCTCTGAGACACCTGTACCAAGGAATAGAAAAGCATATCTGGTGCTGAAGAAACCATGCTAGTAGGTGGTTTATTGTGAAACTGTTCAAAAGCTACTGAAGCTTGACTAAACATTACCCAAGGATCATCCTAAAGTGTATGCAAAACTATGAGGTTTCTAGACATGTAAATCAAACTTGAAATGGCACATTACTCAGTGCAAAAATACCCCTAAGTTCTGCTCTAGTGAGCGGATTAAACATGATTATTTGAAAATGGATCAGGTATCCCTTCCCCCCCCCCCCAAAACATCTTTATGACTAGTGAGTTTTATTAATGAAGTCTGTAGCTAAAACCAAGGAGATAGATGAAATGTGGGAGGAAGAGGATGAAATATGAAAAATCTCCTTAATGACTGACTTGGAAAAGCAGCTAAGGGCTCCCACAAAAGCATCCCACTGTGGTAGTGGGGAGGGTCTCTGTCTAGCACAGCATGTGGCAATGATGAATAAGCCAATGCTCTTGGTCAGAGTGGGGATAACTTTTGCCAGGTGGTCTCTCTGCCACTGTATACTTTCCTTTGGGAACTCAAATTCCTTGGTAGTTGTTCCCATTTATGATGCTGTTTGTGCTGTGTGGAGTATGTTAACATAGTGCAAGTGTTGTACACTGATAGGTGACTAAACATCTGTAGACATATATTAATGAATAACACTTATCAAGCATTTGAAATAGCATTATCAACTTTTTTTGTACTAGGTTTTGGGAGGTAAAGACATGAGGCAATTCTCACAAGATCCTAGCTGCTCCATGAAGATCCTCTGTAATAACACTGTTGGGGTTTGCAGGTAAGAAAAATAATCCAAGAATAACAGCATAAGAACTATAACAGAAAATACATCCAGGGAGGCTCCGGAGAACACTGACTCAGTGGCTTCAGCTCCTCAGCATTAGTAACATTAAGGAACTAAGGTACCTTCATCACTTGCAACATCACAGCGGTACAACAAATTGAAATGGAATAATTATTTCTTCATATATTACAGAAGTAACTGGTAAATATTTACCAATACCATTAATATCATCACATTTTCTCAGATTCATTTCCTTTTGAAAACTTTACCCTTCTTTTAAGGTCAAGGATCTCCACTCTCATTGGGCCAGCTTTTGAAGAAAGAATTACTTTTCTTACTAGTATTCTCAATTTCAGTGTGTCTACAGTGTATATCTATAGATATAAATCAAGGATTACTACTAGGGAATTCAGGTTGCAGAATGTGTAGAGTTACTGCAAAATCCTAAATTACTGGAGTCCAGTTGGAATGACTCTTTCTGTCCTCAATAGATAATGGTCTGTCCTTGGCACATAAACGTATGATATTATAAACATCTTCAGTAAGTGATTAAATACAGGAAAAACAGGGTCCTGATATTTACCTATTATGGAAAAATATTCAGATTTTTTTGGTACCAGCTTTTTGAATCTTCAGCTACATGAGAGGATAGGCTTAGTAACTACTCAACAATAGGGAAAAAAATTAGCAAGCTTTTGAAGAAATAACTTCTCTTCAAGATAAATTGCATGCTTTGATTATATATATGGAATGACTATACTGCCAGTTTTTTAAAAGAATTTTTCTTGCAAATATTAAAGCACATCCAAACTTGTATCTGTTGACAGGTATTCCATATTCAGTTGGAGTAACTGTAAATGCAAATCTATATTTAGATATTTATACTTTGAGGTAATTATGCAAAAAAAGAAGTGTCTAAAAGAAATTCACTATGAAAATCGGCCAAACAAGTCCCTCAGAAATGTTTCAGTCATTTCTGAAACATGTTTAATTCTCAAAAAATGGTTGTGTTCTTTTTAAATTGTCATATCTAACCACAAACCACTTACCACCTGTATCTTTGAAGACGACATCCCATGGATCTTTTTCTCCATTCTCAAGCCTTCAACACAAGACAGGCTAGGAACTTCAGCATTCCTATCCCACTTCTGTTGGCATCTGCAGGCGGTATGTCTGCCCCAGCAGACGTTGCTTTTAAGCTCTAGATGGATTCATAACATTCTCTTATTTGATTTCTGATTGGAGAATGTACTGCAAGCACTCTCCCCAATCAAGTTTATGAGAGGAACCTTCTAACAGAAGCCAAATTAACAGACAGTCTGTGTTTTCTTCTATTCATTTTTATATATAGTAAATATTAAACTAAATAGATTAACAAAATTCTAATGTATGTATGCAAGTCAACTGGTTTTCCAAGAGAATGAGTAGGTTGCAAGGAAGCTTCCTGGTACAATATCTCCAGATAAGCAGAGTTACTAGATGAATAATATTACCTTTACAAAAATACCAGATGAATTACATTGCTGAAAAGTAAGAATCATTGATAATGTGGCAATAACAGAAGTTACAAAAAGTAAAGAGGAAAAAAAAAAAAAGAAAACTAAACTGAAAATAACGTACATTGATTTCTACATTCATGAGCAGTAAAGAGTTCTGAGTATAACTCTGCAACTTTGTGTTGTGAAATTCCCTAAGGACATATAGTTAATTAAGGATTCTCTTTATGTCAAATTCACATTCAAATGCATCACAACATCCAGGGGACTATAGATTTGGATTCATTTTGTGCTAATGCAGTCATCTAACACAGGTAAGAAGATAAGAATTTCCACCAACTCTCTCCTCTGGAAAAGAGGTAATACCTGATTCTTCCTGCCCCAGAACTTAAT
>NW_010236525.1:202337-233554 GCF_000690775.1 Eurypyga helias
GGAGAAAAATTCAGTGCTAAAAGATTATTCTTTTTTTAAAGTGAAATGGAATATCAGTTCTATCATTAGAACTTTTATAAAGGAAACAAAAATACCTTGATCAGCATAGAAGAGACCAGTGACAAGGACTGTGTAGGTCAATTTTCCATTAGGTTTATTTGGGGCAAGCCATTTTAACTGAACTTCTTTGGATCCCTCAACATTAGCAAATATATCAACTGCTCCCTCGGGGGAAGCTTCCATGGTCCGAGCTTCTACCTGTAAGTTCAACCACAAGATCAAGATTTGTTGCCAGATCAACAGAGAAGGAATGAAAAATGCAAAATTTTAAGAAAAATTATTTCTTTAGGAAAAAATGTAGCTAACACTGGAGGTGTTTTAAGCATCTTATTTTCCTTTCATCTACAATCATTTGAAGCTGTCCAGCACCTAACATACTTTATATGGTGGCGAAAATGACAAACAGGAAATAAATACTGGAAATGAATGAAAGAATAATTTCTTGAAAACACCATTGAACCCCATGCGGATGAATGATCTCAGCTTAACGTTAGGGGATGAAGCAGAAATAGAAGACAAGAAATTTTTTTAGTTTCTGCATTTTAAAAGGCAACTGTAAGGAACATGCATTTAAATGCTGTAGTAAACTACCAGTGATATTTGAAAGAGAAAATGTATCATTTGCGAAGTATTGGTTGCTCCCTGAATTAACTTTTAATTTCACCTAACAAATTTAAGTTGCAATAAAAGGTAGATCTTTAAGCTAAAACAAAAGATGTAATTACTATGAAATATTTTTAAGTGTAAATAAATGAATATTCAATATTATAAAAATTTAGCATTTAAATATCTCATATGGTAAACATTCAGTGCTATGGAACAAAACAATTTGCTATTACGTTATTTATGGTAACAAGTTGGTTTCTCATACATTATTTATTTGGTGTTTTCTAAGTTATAAGATGGTTTCACACCTTTCTAAGTGCCTCTCAACTGCAAGATCATGGGAGTGCTAATAAATGCTATTTTTAATCTGCCACACCTGCTCTGTCATCAAAATAACCAAACACAATTTGTCCTTGAAATATCAATGTTTTACTTTTTTTGTATGTAAAATTTGTAAAGCTTATTGTTTACAAGTGTCAGGCTATATGTTTGATGTGCACCATTATCTTTACACGTGCTTCTATATTTACACAGTCCATTGTATTTAAAATAGGTGAAGAGTGGCAGTAAAGTCAACAGGATAAAGCAGATGCTTAAAGATAAAGAAATTCTTCACGGATTTATTAGAACAGTGCCACATTATTTATTTGTATATTTAAGTCAAAAACAGACTTATGGAAGAATTTGACTAAACTGTGATTTCTAAAAATAATTTCCTGTAAAGTTGTGCTGCTAAATGCAAATACTCTGATCTCACCACAAAAGAAGTGTGGAGAAATTAATATAAATTGTTTTTTCTACTGAAGAGGATTAAAATATTCTTGAAACAGTATGAATTTGTAGCAATTTGGACCACATCCTAACAGCTGCAACATCTGTATTATGTCTCTAGCTTTTTCTTTATGACTTTGTACTCTTTGTTTATAGAATTATTTTGTTTCATTACATGCAATATCTTCTACAGGTACACCTCTGCCATGCATTTTGAAAAGAATATCTGGTGTAAAAAATGTGCATTCTGTATATAAACTTGTTTATATATGGTTTCATATTTCTTTTTCTCAATGTTACTTTATACACACTTCTGAGATAATTTCAGATGTGTTTATTAATAATAAAAATGTTCTGTGATCATAGAAGTAACATTAAATCATAAGATAGGAATAATAATAATATTAGGAAAACATTTTTCCATGTAAGTTAAAAAAAATAAAAAGCAAACACAAGCTAAAAACCTGAAATTTAAGTTTAGTAGCAGTAGGATGAGATGACAAATATCCAGTGTTGACCATTTACAAGAGGTAACACATTTCAAAACCAGCAGAATTTCAGATCTTCTGAATTCCTCTAATGAATCTAGTAGAGGTTACACTATTTCTTCATAATCTATATTTTTATTCCTTTTAAAGCAACAAAAAACAATTAGAACAGTCACAAAAGCAATATCTTGGCTTTATGAGAAAGATTAAAATTTAACATTTCTTAATTTACAGGTGATCAATTTACCTCTCACATGAAAACAAATCATAGTTAATGGAAAAAAAAAAGTTAAACAAAAACTATCTAGCCCAAATAAGTTAATGAAACACAGTAACTGCTAATGCTCTCATAACTGATTGAGATCTTCAGAGCCACCTTCAGAAATATAAACTGGAGAAAGCCCATATTTAGGATAGTCACATAGCATTTGTTCGTCGATTAGGGCACATTAAACACAAGAGCAGCAAAGAAAATAGCTGAAAGCATAACGGTTTACTGCTGGGAGATGTTTCACATGCTATTTTGAGTAGAGGAAAAACAGTTGGTTTTGTGTGGTTGTTTTTTGGGGGTTTTTTGTTTGTTTGTTTTTAAGTGTTGGATTTATTCTGTAATTGAAATAAACATCTTTCAAGAAATCAAATGAAGAAGCAGTGCTTTAACTCCCTGGAAGCACTTAGGTGAGCCTAAATAAAGATGTTGTACTTCAATTCCTGTGATTAGAGATGGATCACTGGCTTTGGAAAACAGTTTGCGTGCTGATCATGGGATGCAGATGTGTATCAGCTACAGCGACCCCTACTTTGAACCGTTTCGAAAGTCAAGTTATGAGTCTGCAGTTCAGTGGAGGTGTGAAAAAAGGCTACTAAAAATATTTTTTTTTTTTTAAATTTTAACTATTGTCATTGTGTTCTGTCATTTTGATGCCTATTTGGTAAGACAGAAGTACTGAAAACATACATATTTCATCTGTATGCAAAGTCTGATAACGACTTGTCTTAAACATCACTACTAACACAGTGGATTAGGTTATTGAACACTGAATACCTTGAAACAAGGTTTGCTTTTTGGGTATATGTGAAGTTGTAAAAAATGTACAAGAAAAACTGGCAAAAAGCCATTCAAGCTTTTAAGAGTAAATATCCTTCAAAGTTGAGCAAGCTATAAAACATTTAATGGTTATAAAGTCTAGTTTAGTCGTCTTTTACAGATAGACAATGTTACCAGAAAGAATATTGGAAATGTGGCTAACGAGTTATATCATAAAAATAAAACCTGGAAGTTCTTTCCAGAGCACAATATAGTGATGTCATAAATTATGCTGGAAAAAGAAACAAAACAACATGAAAAATTCACAAATCTTCCTTGTTTTTTTTCTTCCTTTTCTTGTTAGCAAAATTAAAAGTGCACACAAAAAGCTGAATTAAATGAAAAAAATAAATCTCAGAATTAAGCCAGTTTCTTTCTCAGTTATGCCTGAAAAAAAAAAAACAAACCCAAGCACAGTAGGTGATATTCCAGTTATTCATCAGCTACAGTACTATGAAATCATACTGGATTTTCAGTTCAGCTACACAACTAAAAACCTTTAACAAAATAAAAAACAATCCTCAGAAGGCTTGTTTTTCACATGTCAAATTTAATATTCCCATATTCTCAAATCCTGAAAAAATGAAGTGTTCTACAAGACTGTTAAAATGTCTGGTATAATATTTCAATCACATACTTGCATTCAAAAGATATTTACGGATCACCATGTTTTCCTTGCTCCTGTTGCCACTTCTGGCTTCTGCAGTTCTCAAATTAACTTCAGTCCTTTCAGTCAGGCAGCTAGAAATTTGCTCATTACTGGAACAGTAACTCTTTCTGTATATATGTCCTTATAAATCTGACTGAAACACGTCTGCACTTTTCAAACATATTAACTCTATTTAATTTCACTAATGTGTGTTTCAGCCTCCAGTTTTGCCTTTCTTCACTGTACCTATGTTCTGCTTTGGAACGGTGCCTAACAATGACCTATCAAATCTTTAGCAGCTCTTAAACAGGACTTTTTCTTAAATGTCACATTTTGCCAGATGGGTTAGTACTGACCAGAGTGAATCATCACCATTTACTCTGATATTCACTGCCATCTGACATTTATTATACTCCCAGAATGCAAATTAAGGTACTCACCAATGGACCCAAAGCACAACCTTTTGCAGTACATGCCTGGATTCTGAAGGAATGCAGACTCCAAGGAGCAAGTCCATAAGCATAACAACTTAGCTGTGATGAATTTTGCATCAGAACACCATCCATATACAATACGTAGCTAGTAATAATACCTATAAAACAATGTGATAGTACTCAGTATCTAAAGGGCTACACAGTTTAGAAGAAAACTAAAGCTACAGACATTAGTGTGGTAGTAGCTGTGTTTCAAACAGTTTACAGTTAAGCACGTAAGTGTTTAGCAGGACCATCTGTGCAACACTTAAAAGAAACACACTCTCCCATCTTTAACTGTTGAAAAGCTTGCAAGTGGATTGCATCTTTTGAAAACAATTACACTGCTCCAAAGATTAACCCTAAACAAACTTGTTTCTGAAGAGCAGCTAACAGCACCTTGGAATAAGGGAAACTGAGGCAATTCTGTTTCACAGACTACTCTGCATATGGCTATTGAAAAAATAATTGCAAAGACAAATAAAATCATCTCACATCTTAACAGCTTTAGACTTAGAAAAATAAAAAAAGCAATCTACAGCATAATTGAAGCTTGAAGGACAACTCAGGCCAATGCTGTAACCACAATAAATCAGTAACAAATAATTTTATCACATAAAACACCTTATTGACACTCATTATTCATAATCATATTTTCTGCATTTGGTCAACAAACTAGATACTACAATTCAGGAGTGGTGGAGTTTGGTAGACAGTTTTACTCACTCTTCTAAACAAAACCACAAAATAGTATGGATTGCTGTTTACTCCTCAGTATGCAATAGAAAAAGTCCTGAACTATTCCCTACTTGTTCAATCTAAATAAAGAAAACATATTTGTGAACTCAAAACAAGCATTGGCAAAACTTTTAGACAGAGGAGAGAATGGTCCTCCTGGTGTAATTGCCTAAAACTAACTCAAAAATCTCAGTTGATTGCTTATCTCATTAATACGGAAATCTAAATCTCTGATCTTCCAAAGGCACATGATAGTATAGCATGAATCCTGTATAGACTATACAAACACTGCGTTTTGAATTTAATGAACTAAAGACTGAATTTTACAGATTTGCTTAGACTTTGGCAGTTGAGCTTGAAAAGCAATCATTTTTCTCAGAGCTATTCTTCCGTCTTTCTCATTTCTGTATGTTCACCTTTTTTAAAAGCTATTTCAGTGTGAAATCTTAAGGCCAATAAATGCAAATCTACAGGTTTCATTAGAAGTGCGTTCAGTTCAGAGGATGTCTTCTAATCTTCCTGTTATAGAAAACATCTTCGTATTGTAAAAACATAGCTCTGTTCACTTTCCTTCTCTTAAAAATGAATTGTTTGAAACTACATGGAGGAAGTTTCTGTTTGAATTTAAAAAAAGATTTCCCCCTCTACTGAATTGAGAAATGCTTCATAAATAAGAGTATATACACAATGGTTTCACCTGAGATCTGAAGACTTATACTTTAAAAGATTTATAGACTAAAGCAATGCAGAGCTGAGTATGGTGAAGTGCTTCACAGACTCCTCAATACTTTTCTCTTCTAGAAAAGCAAGAGGCTAAACTCAGACAGCAAAACGTGTGTGTGTGAGAAAGTCCTGGTAAATCTCACACTATCAATCCTACCACATTTGACAAGCTTCCTAAAGCAAAAATCCCTTGGGATTCCGTGCCTAGTTTCTTGTAAAGCAAGGGTATTAATGGTTGATATTTTCTCTACATAAATAAATAAATAGATAGATAGATAAATAAATATATATTTGTCTCAGAGGGAAAATGTGAATGCTGGCATTAAGGATGTGTTTTGCAGGGGAAAAAAACCCCACTCAAGTACTTTAAGTACCAGTAGTACTAACCCTTTAAAGTAATGGACAAATCATTATTAATTCCTTTAATATTTATGGTAACAGCATGACTCATAATGAAATCATTTGATATTAATGTGGGTGTCATAGGTACCTCTATAGGGTCCTCACTGTAACTCAGTATTAATTAACTGGACAATTATTTTAAGGTGTTTTTTAAAACTACAGCACTGTGCAGCATCTACACTGAGGAGCACCTTGCTGGGCAACACGGTGAGCTTTTGTTAGTCCTCCCAGTACTGTCAGAGAACAATCATCTCTAATAAGCTGATCCGTTATCACTTGATTTTACTTCCTTATTTGCCTTATATGACTCTGATGGAGAAAATTACAGAATAAAAAGAAAGAACACAGAAAAAAAGGGCTAGTAGTCTGACTTTGAGATGTTAGGCCATTTTTCTAAATTAGGCAATAATTCTTTTTGGTCATGGATAAATAATTTAGCCTCTGTGTTTGACCAGTATACATTTCCAAAAAATACTCAGAAAAAGTTCAAAGTTGGCCCAAAGTTTATGTACTTCTCAAGACTCGCTAGATATTCCTGAAGGTTATCATCCATGAAATATTGAAGACTATAGCACATTTTTGTGATTTAGAAGGCTTCATGAGTGACACATGATCACCATGAAAAGATGAAGTTTCTTCATAATTGTTAAGACTAGGTAGTTAGATTAAACCTTATTTTCACTGAAGACAAAATCTTTATTGACTATAGTACAATTATGTTTCCCTTTCGAAAAGAAATCCAAAAATGCAAGTTAAACTGAAGAAATGCACACACTCTTCTATTTTTCTTCCTCCTCTCCCATCCCTGGGTAAGGCCATATAATCTGTTAATGATATTCCAGATATTAAAGATGAAAAGAGGTTTTGAATCCGAAGTGCTACAAGCACTTTACTCTTAAGGTACAATCTAGAGGTCAAATCTTAAGCAAACGTCCTTTTACCTACATCAATTTCACTGACTACAAACACAAGCCGTCTCTCGCAAGCACAAGGATTTGCAGGAACAATTACTGGATTAGACCACTGAATAATTTTATTAATCAGTTTTTACTATGTCTAATATTTCCGATACAAATTCCACATAGCCTTGGAAGATACAGTCCTGATCAAGACTTGATTTTATCTATGACCCGTACACAAATAAAGGGAAGTTTTTAAGAAGTGACCATCTAAGTAAAATTTTCAATGGTAAAAAGACATAAGGTCACTTTTTTTATCTGAAAATATTTTAAAAGAGCAGACCTCAAACTATATGGCAAGTCGATAATAGATACGTTCTGAAAAATATATGATTCTTAATTGAGACCATTAGAACAGTGAAGGCTCAAAAGAGAATATTTGATGCCACATGTCATTTCACAAGCCTCTCCATATTGTGCCCTCATCTAGATGGTCAATATTGCTTATATTACATTAACTACATATGTGACACGTATGTGAAAGAAACAGATGAGGGATCTGCTGTAAAGTGGCATATCTCTGGGTCTTGTCACAGAATCACAGAATCAGTAAGGTTGGAAAAGACCTATTAGATCATCTAGTCCAACCATCAACCCAACACTACCATACCCAATAGACCATGTCCTCAAGCACCATGCCTACATGTTCCTTGAACATCTCCAGGGATGGTGACTCACTCCACCACTTCCCTGGGCTACCTGTTCCAGTGCCTGACCACAGTGAAGAAGTTCTTCCCAATATCCAGTTTAAACCTCTCCTGGCACAACCTGAGGCCATTTCCTCTTGTCCTATCATCAGTTACCCGGGAGAACAGGCCAGCACCCACCACCCTACACCCTCCTTTCAGGCAGCTGTAGCGCGCAATTAGGTCTCCCCTCAGCCTCCTCTTCGTTAGGCTAAACAACCCCAGCTCCTTCAGCTGCTCCTCACAAGACTTGCGATTTCCCATTTTTAATTAAACTAATTTTTTTCCACAAAATAATGTAGATTGGTTTTAAATTCAACCAAAAATGGAACAAAAAAATGCAATACCTATGTTCGGACAACATTAGCCTTTGACATCTAGGTGGTCCCTTATCTCAAAGCTTGACTCCCTGCATTGTGCCATCTTTATGAAGAAACCCAGTTGCCTTTAATCCTATTTGCCACCTGTGGCCTCAAGGGTAGCATTTTAATTCCCCTTAACTTTTCCTAATTGTTGGCAAATATCTGTACTCCATATATCTCTAGAGAGTATAGTAAAGTCTATGCTGTCCAAACCCCAGTCAGCCTACACACCCAGTCAACATCAACAATAGCTAATAAGCTTCCTCTGCTCATGGAAATAAACACTAACTTCTGCCATATAGTATCAGAAGAAAGGACTAGGGTGATAAATTAGGTAAATAAAGGAATGGCCCCAGGGATCTACTAAGGTGATGACAATTTATGATATGCAAATCTTTGCAGTTCTGAGGTTTCCACCTGAAACAAAGCAGTAATCTGTGGATGTTAGCTAAGTTGTGGGTGCCCCATCCCTGGATGCCTTCAAGGCCAGGTTGGAGGGGACTTTGAGCAACCTGGTTTAGTGGAAGGTGTTCCTGCCCATGGCGGGGGTGTTGGAACTGGGTGATCAAAGTCCCTTCCAACCTAAACCATTCTATTATTCTATGAATTTCAAAAAGCACTACTTACATTAAGTAGACTGAAAATCACCATTTTTGAATTAATTAAGTCAGAAGTGGGAAACAGTTTCTATCTTTTTGAAAAACTAGAACTTCTAACTGTGAGAATACACCAATAAAATGCTGAAGAAAATTTAAGAAGTTGTTCCTTTTGCTGGTCTTTCTTATATTTCAGTCTTCTGAACTAACATATTTTTCAGACTCCTACACAGTTTTACAATACTAACACAGAGAGTGATTATAAATAACATGGCCACTGGGCAGCCCAAAAGATATGCTGAGAATGAGCAAAACAAGATCACTGAACAATGCAAGCTTTCCTGATTAAGCAGTTGCTCAGTGAAAAATTTCAGAGCTTATATATTCTTCTTTTCTTAAAGTTATTTTGTGACATAAAGAAAGGGAAGGCAATAGGAAATTGGAAAGAAAGAAATAGGAGAATGGGAAAATGTGTTATTAGTTATATGCTCTTCTTGAAATTCCAAAATAATGGGGGAGAAGAAAGAAATGAGAGAAGACCCGCATATCTTTTCTTGACCATTGTGCAAGTGTGAGCATGCTATGATGGAAAATCAAAGTCCCTGCTCCCCTTATGCCCTTCTGGCTGCCAAATGCTCATGAGAGCGCAATTCCACCCTTAACCACTCAGAAAGAGCTCACAGGTGAAAAGCAGCAGCCTTTCCCTGCAAGGCAGGACAACGACAGCTGACTTCGCTGAATCCCTTCCATCAGTTCTGAACCTAAGAAAAACCCTCTAACAGCAACATACTTTGTATACGCATATTACCAAAAAATAACAACAGTACCATGGAGAAATAAGGGCTTCAAAGAGTGAAAAGATATGAAAATACCGAAGAATATTTTTAAAAGGGAGAAACACACACAGGAGGCCTACAAAGGGTGTATTCAGGATTACAGAAGAGTAGGTTATATGGCAAATTAGGTAATTACCTAAATGCATTGTTCAAAACTCCAGTATAGAGGTGAAGTGGTGTCATCTAGGCTGTTGAAAACTCCATTTGCCATAGATGAAGGGACAAGAGACAGAAGAACATAACATTTTTTTTATAAAGTTCCTCTCTTTCTTATAATTTCTGTTGCTCATCCAGTTCAGATTCACAGCTTTCTTAATAAGCTATTTATTGTTTTACATAGAATCAGAGAATCATTTAGGTTGGAAAGGACCTTCAAGATCATTGAGTCCAACTGTTAACCTAACTGCAAAGACCACCAGTCAACCATGTCCCTAAACACCACATCTACACGTCTTTGAAACAGTTCCAGGGATGGTGACTCAACTACTTCCCTGGGCAGCCTGTTCCGATGTCTGACAACCCTTTCTGTGAAGAAATTTTTCCTTTTTTCCAATCTTAACCTTCCCTTGTGCAATCTGAGGCTGTTTCCTCCTCTATCACTTTTTACTTGGGAGAAGAAACCAACACTCACCTCTCTGCAACCTCCTGTCAGGGAGCTGTAGAGAGCAGTAATATCTCTCTTGAGCCTTCTCTTCTCTGGGTGAAACAACTGCAGTTCACTCAGCCACTCCTCACAGGACTGGTGCTCCAGACCCTTCACCAGCTCCACTGCCCTTCTCTAGACACACTCCAGCACCTCAATGTCTTTTCTGCAGCGAGAGGCCCACAACTGAACACAGGATTCAAGGTGCAGCCTCATCAGTGTCCAGTACAGGTGGACAATCAAACCCCCACTCCTGCTGGCCACCCTGTTCCTGACGCAGGCCAGGATGCCGTTGGCCTTCTTGGCCTCCTGGGCACACTGCTGGCTCATATTCAGCTGTTTGTCAACCAGCACCCTCAGGTCCTTTTCAGCTGGGCAGCTGTCCAGCCACTCTTCCCTAAGCCCATGGGGCTGCTGTGACCCAAGTGCAGGACCCAGCTTTTGGCCTTGTTGAACGTCATACAGTTGGCCTTGGCCCATCAAACCAACCCGTCCAGTTCCATCTGTACGGTACTCCTACCATCAAACAGATCCACATTCCTGCCCAGACTGATGTCTGCAAACTACCTGAGGATGCCCTCAGTCATTTCCTAACAAACTATTTATTGTATTTAAATGGAGAGACAAGCTGTACATAGTAAATGTGGTATTAACTAGATGAAACTATGTAAATTTAGTCATGTGTTCCCAACTTCTGGTTGTTTTAAAGGAAGCTTGTGTAAATTTATTTATCAAACTATAGGTCTTTATCTTTTGCTGTTGATATGCATATAAAAATGTATGTATTTATATATTTATATTTATTTGATTAGTTAAACCACTCTCTAAACTATTTGGATTTTTTCCCCCAGTGCAAGGATAACAACATCTGGTCCTGACATAAACAATTACATGTCAAAAACACCCATTTAATAGAAAATTATTCAGACTTTAGCCACAAAGCCACATTACTTCCTCCCCTTCCTCAACCCCCATGCTTTTTTCCTTCTTCCTTGCCTTCCTCTAAGCCTCTGCCACATATGCTGATGAGATTTTAGAAAAAAAAGTTAGAGGGTTTCCAAGGGGCTAGGAGGCAAAATCTTCCAATAGGACTCCCATACAAAGAACCATAAATTATCAAATGAATTATTTAAGAGCAGATTACATACTCGTCTTTCTAAAAGTACTGTAAGAACTTACAGGTTATTACAAATACATAGCTTTGCAATCACCAGTTTTTTGGGGGAATCATTTAAAGTGCCTCATAGTGAAGTTGTACAGGTAGGATGAGCTCCATCACTACTGGAAGCAAGGAAAACTTGCAGGGGGAAAAATAAATTCATGTGAAATCACTGTGAGAAATAATTGACTTACATCAACATGATAAGCTAATGAAAAACAAGGTATATGTTGCTTTAAACTCAGTGATTTCTGCATAGTTTGCTCAGCTGTGATTTAAATTGTTACATGCAGGGTAATAAAATCAAGGTGAATTCCAAGGCCTTACGATACTGTGTAATATTATTAGAAATGTAAAATTTGTCCAGAAGTTTTACATATGGATATTTCACAATGAAAAACATTTCTGAACAAAAGAAAGGATATTATTTAACTTCCACAGCTATGGAAGTGTACACCTTCAAGGTGACTACATAGAACACAAATCTAATTATTATTATATATCAATTAATGTAAAAGAAACAAATATTTTATTGGAGGGTGAAATTAACATCCTAGAATGATACTATCCAAGAATGCTTATTGCTCAGCTCAGTTGTCCTGAAAAACATTAAACAATGAGATGTAGTACACAAGAACTATCAAAAGGGAGCACTTTTGAGCCACTGAAACTGTACGATAGGCTGAAAACCACAATCTCCTGCTGCAGACAATGATACTATCTCAGGTATTTTATGTGCTAAAATGATCATTAAAAATTAAGCACCACATATAAGCTGCCATTTAGAATATTAATTTACCTTTACTAATCATCTTTTTAACTTGAGGCTAAAAGAGTTCACTTACCATTCGGATACTCAGGCTTAGTCCATGAGATGTTAAAGGAGTCAGATGAATATGACTGGGCTTTTGGAGCAGGAACACCTTCTGGTGTACTCTCATCTGTTATAGCTGTGCTAGCTTCACTTACTGAACATCCACCTCCAGTGCAAGCCTTAAAATATGAATCAAAAACCCCAAACATATTTCAGTGTAATACCAATAATATCAGCAATTATTTTTTGTACAGTTTTATAAATTTTACATATCTAAACTTAGTAAGTCTGTACATTTCACAGAAGATAATTTTCCTAGCATAGATTTGTTTACCTCTTTTCTTAAATAACAAGGTGTGATATTCATGATACTTAGTTTTTAGGTATAATAAGCTAAAACATTATACTAGTGCAGCATTTTGCATTTGACTGTGAGTCATAACCACAAGTAGATTTCCACTGTTTTCGCAACCTCAGTTAAAGTAAAATTAAAGTATAATGTATATCGTTTGCAGTGCAAAACTCTTCTGGAATTAACTGAAAAGCTCTCAAAAGTTCCAGACACAAAATATACTGACCAAGTTGTAACACACTTCAAAAATTATTTCAATGAATAGTCATTGGGGAAAAAAATGTTATTCAGACAGTCCTGCACTTCATGACAGCACACAGAGTGATGTGCAGATGCAATTAAAATAGTGAAAAAACAGTCTATTATAATTCAATATGTAACAATAATTATTACATGTTTATGGATAAGAGTCAAATCATTTGTATTTCTGTTATCAGAGAAGAAAAGATTGATTGCATAATTTTTACATTTTGCTTGTTTATGAAACAATACAATGTACAAAAAATGTGCATATCACCCTATATAACAGGGTTTTAAAGTTTTACATGCACAAATACAAGACTACACAGCTATGGTCCTTATGTGTGCTGGTTTTCCAATTACTTGCACTAAGATCAATGACAAGAGAAAGGAGTTCTTAAACAATTTTTTTTTTAAAATCGCAGGAATATAGGAACTCTGTACTGGATTTGAATATTTTTTGTTTAGTTTATTGCTTACATTTAACTTTATTGTTTAGCAATAAAATAAATCAAAACCTGAATTCAACAAAGATTCAGATTCAGACACACTCTTAAGTAAAACTTACAGTATCACCTGTGTTTTTAGGAGTTGCTCATTTGTTGAAGAGGCCAAGCAGCCCACTCTGGATCATCAGCACACAAATGAAAAATAACCTCACTGTTCAGATCTTCAGGAATCAAATACTTTTCTCAGTCTAGTATATTTTATTTGAAAGGATTAGCTGTAATTTCCCTTTTCCCAGTGTGTTTCAAATCAGAGAGCAGTCCACATATTTCCCACCATGCTCCAAAAGTGTATACAAGCCCCATGCGTAAAAATAAGAACTGTTTGTAAATTAGGCTATTCTATACACCAAAAAGGTTGTTATTTCACTGGAAATTGCACTCAAAACACAACTACAGAATGGCTCCCTGTGTTCACTCTGGGCTATCAAATAAAGATGAAAGGATGCAGCCTCAGTTTTGGAAACATCCAAAAATGGCATTTACTTTAAACATGATGGTGTAGTCTAAAAAAATGTCAGCTTAGATGGATGCTCAGATAAGTGTTAGCATTTTGATAAGGAAAATCATCTAATAAAGAACATCATCTTTCCAGCAAAGGCAGACCATTCTTCAGATTATTAACTTCTACTGAAGCCAAAAAGACCAGTTCTGAAGGACCTCTTCCTTGTACATTCCTTACTGCCTTGCTAAACAAGTTCCACAGTCTTTTTCAGCAGTGGAGGGCTTTTTCATTTGAGGGCTTGGTTACAGCAGCCTTCCCATTCATTTATTTCATTAATTTAAGGAATAATAGTATTTGTATGTCCTAAACTTGTCGGGGTATGAAGTTTCTGATTCTTTTAATGAAAATCAGTAAAATAAATTAGTGCATCCAGACACACTGGACATTGCTGGGACTCTGACAATCACATCCAGTGATGCTCAAAGCCACAAAATCCTACACACAGATGGAGCCCCATTGTGCCATTCTGAACTGAGAAACAGGCAAAATTTGCAAAAATACCCAGGTGTCTGGAGAGCCAAGGGACAGATACAAACCGCATAAAAAGACACCACACAGTGATCCTCCAGCTAACACCTGAGCTAATTTATGCACACAACACAGCCCTGAGGAGATATATTAGCTTAACAGTTAAATCACAAAAGCACTCAAGTCATATAAATGGGTGCGCCACACCAGCTACTAAATGCAGCCTTTCAGCTTTTTAAGTGTATTTCATGTGTTTATATTAAAATTGCCATAAAAGAGTTCAAGTCATCAACCTGTCAGGTGCTGAAAGTTCTGCTGATGGGAATCGTCATTCCAGTATTCAAAGCTGCAACTTTTGATAACACAACTTCCAATTACCCACATCAAATAAAACCAGGGGTTTTTTGCATGGATGTAAAATAAAATTAATAAAACCCGAGAAACAAGGAAAAGAAAAAGGATCTAGCTGACCAAAATAAACCAGGAAGCATTTAATTAAGTTTCTGGTGTTGAAGGTATGCTATTGTTGGGGTTATTTAAAAGCTTTATTGAAATTCAGATTAAATTATATCTGAAGCACCAAATATTTCAATTTCTTTCCAGGTGCATGGGTTTGATATGTGGTGTTTGTTTGTTGTTGGTTTGCTTTGGTGGTGGTTTTTTGGTTTAGTTTTTGGGGGTTTGTTTGTGGTTTTTTGTTGTTGGGTTTTTTTTTCCCTCAAGTATAACATTTGGCCATTTTTAAGCTTCATAACTTGTAAACCTCTCATACTATATCCTTCTCAAACTTGTCTGACAATTCTAAATACAATGGGTTCAAATGTTTTAAGAAAGCTATCCCCTCAAAGATATTGGGCATTTTATCCACTTTTGCCATTTTCAAATGTGAAAAGACATTTAGATCTTCTAACCTATCACAGACCACTGCATTTTATGCAACGAAGTCTGCCAGAAGAAATGATGTGTCCCCAGTGCACAGGAGACTGGGCAGGAGTAGGGAAGAGCAATGGCACAGTGAAGGACAGCACACATTCTTTTGATAGTCCCACTTGCTTATAAAGGCATAAAATGCTTATTGAAGTACTACCTTAGTTTTAGACATGGTGCTATTATAGATGCTGTACAATTTACTATGCTGAAATGTCTAAGCACAAATGAATTAATTTCAACATGAATCTAAGCTTTAATTAGACTGAATACCCTTGCTTTTTCAAGTTCAAGTCAAATCCTTATCATTACCTGAAGGTAGTTTTATTTTTTGTGGTATAATATTTAGAACATTCAAGAGCATGTTAAGAAAAAATGAATGCATACCCAGTCTACATAAATGTAAATTTATTCATAATCAAGAGCAGAATATTTTTCTATGGCATTTATCAAAGCAAATATCCTTATATAGGTATTGTTATAAAATGAAGAGTGTGCCTAAAACAAGGGACAATCCCATGCTTTCATGCACATATTTTCAGTTTTTTAGTGAGCTGAAGCTGTTCTATTTCATCACAAAATAAAACAAACTATAAAGGAATACAATGAAAACACTGAGGTCTTTTAAAATGTTTTCAATAAACAAACTGTTACTTTACACTGAACTCTTTTCCTCTTTGCTATTTCCTTCTAAATACAGATTTTATGAAGAAAGAACAAATTATCTTGGTACAAAACACAAAACATTTGCAAAAACATTCAACATTTTCTCATAGGTTGGGGCAGAAGACATTTTTTTTAATTCTTTCACATATTTCTGGTCAATTCTCTATCAGATACCATCCAACTTATCCTTGAAGAAAATCTGTATTTAAATTACACATTTTTTTTATGGTCTGTTTTGAAACAAAACACCTACTTTTGTTCAGGATGGTTCATCCACCTTACTTTTGGAAAGAAGAGGTTAAACAACGTGGACACATGAACCATTGAGTATTTAAGATGTTAACAAAATCAGAATAATTTTCACCATTTCACATTTCCACTACACATCTTTAAAACTTACAGCTAGTTTTATGAGGTATTCAGTACCCGGGAAAAGCTGCTGAATAGTAAAATCCAGAAAAAGTTCTGTGTTGTTATAGATTACATTCCACTTTGTAAAATTCTGCTCATTGTTGGCAATATAAATTATATAGCGTTCTAGGATTCCATTTAGTTCTACTGGGTCTTTCCATCTGCAAACAAAAGCAAAACATGATTAAGACCAGCAAAGATTCAGACCATACTGAAAAACATAAGGCTTTATTTAGGGGACTTTGTGGGATTTATTTTAAATATTTGAAAACATAGTTTTGCAACCATAAAAATAAATCTAAGGCATACCTCTAACGCAGTGTTTGTACCCAATAAATAAATGATTACAGTAACACACAAAGCAGGGACTACAAAACGGGCATCACCGGAACATTTCCTGCACTGAAGTTTGCAGAGGCTATGCCCATATGTAGGTTATACTGATTGCGTAAAGACAAAATGGAAATTAAGTTGGCAAGTGATAATCAGAAGGTTCACAGAACCACTAAACTAATCACTTCTATGCATTTAATCATAATAAATTTAATTTTATGTCACAAACCCTTCCCCTGATTGAACTCACTGGAATTCTTGAATAAACTGATGCACCATTGTGTTGTCAGGAAAGAAGAAATCCTTACTTACTGTACATATATCGTTCTAGAATCCAAAACCGTCAGGACTGGGGCATCTACATGAGATGGTGGCAGCTGTGCTGTAAACAAGGTGACCTGGGAACTGTTTGTACAGCCAGCAACCGTGCATGCAGTGAGCAGAAATTGGTGTGGCTTAAAAACTGCTAAATCTAGGGCAAAAAAAGAACAAGAATTTAATTTGTATATTAATTTCACCTTATTTTTCTGTAACTTTCAGAAGGTAGTGAATTCAGAAAATCAAGAGAAAGAGGCACCTGTATCTCTTAAATATTTCAGATTATTGCCAGAGGAGTGAATAGGTGCTGGCTCTTTAATAGCAAACAACTGCAAATTTGGACTGCTAATAGATCTACAGAGGACGCTTTGGTAGAAATGTCCCATTGTACAGTACATTTACACTAGAACATACAGCATCCAAACAAACCAAAGATGTTAGCTTCTTCGGTGCCACATACTATATCAATTTGTTACAGTGGAAAATGAACACCTTTAAGATGATTAAATCAATCAAATTAATGGAAAAAGTAGTACAAGTTAATTAACAGAGCCAGATTATACATTTTTTTTTTAAATGTACTGCATGATACATGAATGTCAAGCATCAATACATAGAATGATTCAGTCCTTGCAGATTTCCCTATAAGCATGCGGAAAGAAAGCTCACTGTTGCCACTACTTATACTGGTTTGTTCTCTCTTTGCCTGTTTGCCTTCAGCTGCACGATCATCAAACATTTGTAAAATATATTTCAGTAAAAAAAACCTCTTTACTATGGCAAAACTACTGTTAAATAATTATTTATTATGAAGCTATGTTGAGTTTAAATTACTGCAGAAACTGGTGAATAAAACGTAGCATCTTTAGTGAACAAATACGCTAAAAGATACATTTAGCTTCATGTGTTCTTCCCTGGACTAATAGAGAAATATTTGTCAGAAAAAAAATTAGTAGGAACGTAATACAGACATAATTTTCTTACTTTTTAAATTTTTTTTATTAAAATACAAATCTCAGATTTTAATGACCAAATCCTTTAAGAAGGAATTTACAATTGAGGTTTTGCCAACAGTATAAAGTATACAAGTAAAATGCGTATGTTTTAGATACACATTTTCAGTGTGCCAGAAAAGTTCTGTGTTTTTGGAAGACAAACCAGATGCGAGTGTTTTCAGAGCCAAATACCATCAAGCTATCATTTTGTACAAAAATATTTGTGAGCACAAATTCAAAAATTGCAACTGGATGACAAAGACATCACTGAGGCAGAAATGTGGCAGACTCAACTGCTTTCTCATTAGTTTTTCCCTTCATGTAATGTCCCCAATGCAATGGAATTCCTTCTGATTTATCCCACTCTGTGTGAGAAGAGAATAAATGTGTGCATTTTTACTGAAAACACAGTATGACTCAGTATTGTTCTATGGAGCACATGGCAGTGTAAGTTAAAAAAAAAAATGCCATAACTAAAAAAAAAAAAAATCATCAAGTGAATGCCTGCAACACAGTGACATGTTTAATCAACATAATGGGGCTGATTCTACCAGGGTTAAGCAGTGCTTATGTGGGTGAGAGTGGGAAAGCACACTCCAGAGCAGGTGCTCAAGCTGGCTCAGCAGGCAGAGAAAGTAAACTCCACATACTGCACTGACTCCATTGCCCTCATTAGCGTACACCTTCCCGGATCCCTTGTTCCTTGTGGCTGCCATCAGAGAAGCCACACAACATACAGATGGAGATGGAATCTGTGTGACAAGTATCAGATACTCCATGTTCCGGGTGGGCAAACAAGTGTCCAGAAGGATTTTACTTTCAGCAATCCTAAAACAAACAGCTGAAAGCAACCCATGGCACCCACTTAATTCATATCCTCAGAAACACTGAATACAGATTCCTCTCTCTATGCTGAAACTGTGTGGGGCTTCACTTAACAGGCTGACTATAACACAAGGGAAGGGAGAAGCCAAAAAGAAAAAGTGGATTCCTCCTTTTCCATTTATCACAGATTACCATTTTCCTTGTACACAGATTTGGGATGGGGGTTAGGAGAGGTATGTTTTTCTCCTTAAAGAAAAATTTCTCATCAAGGAGCTGCACTTATTTTTAAAAAGTAGCTTGTACTGAAACCCTGATTTGATGTATGCTGTAGCTGATCAGACTACTTGTATGCATAAGATTTTCTGGAAATACCTAGTAAAATTTGAAGAGGGAGGAACCTTGTCAAGGATGAAGAGAATAGAAAAAGGAAAAATGTTTTAGATCCCTCCCTGGAAGAAACAAGCGGCTCTAAGTTATTTTGTGTGTCTCAGTGTCCTGAATGGAAAGAGCAAAAAGACAAGAAAGGGACACAGTCCGTTTAAAAGAACAGGAATAATAAGGAATGGAAACACAGAATATATGAGCAGCAAGATCCTTCAGCATCAACAGATAAGCACACTGAGAGGGAAGGGAAGGACAGGAGAGGTTAAAAAAAGAGTAGAAAATAAAACATGGAAAAAAGAAACGTCACCAGCATCAAAGGAAATCTTTATTCCTCATTTTGATTTAATAACGTTATTGTATTTTGACTAAAAAATGCCAAATCGAAAGTTTCAGTGGAATCGGAAAGACTTTGGTGGAATAAAGGCTAAAAAGAAAAATTTAATTAGTGGAAGCAGGAGAAGAAAACACAAGAAATGGAAACTTAGGGATGTTGCCTAAAGGGTGAGCTTTGCGGTCAATGAAAAACTCTCCACAGTCTTCAGCAAGGTCTGGATGAGCCTGCAAATACAGTGTAGGTAGCATTTCAAAAAGCTTAGAACCAGAAACTGACAAACTGAACAATAAAAAGCATGTTACATCATAAATTGATGCAATTATTTGTCACAATCTGATTTGGCAGATACTTTCCTATTTAAAGTTCAAAGTGTGTTCATAATGGATCAATGGATTAAACAACTAGAGATATGAACATGAATCTGAATGAGGAGGGAGGAGGTTCTTAAAACTACAAAGCCATTGTTTGTCAAGGTCCTCTAGCAACAACGCCTTGTTTTCCATTTGCTTGATTGCATGATTTGCATAAGATCAAGTGTAGGCAATTGTGGACATGAAAAACAGATAGCTCTCAAACACATTAGAAATGGATCCACAAGCATTATCCAGAAATGTGTTACAAGAAAATGCAACCCAGTGCACGGAAAACTCAGTGATTAATGTCAAACAAACAGTAATTTGCAACATACAGCATGAATTACATGTTATTTTACAATTGATTTCCTGTTGTAGCTGGAAGAATTCTCCTGATCACAGTTTACAAAATGTTTCTGACTCACAGTAAGACTTCAAAAGTTGTTATTACACATTTGCTGCATCAGGTTATATTCCTGTGTGTTCCATGATTTCAGTCAAATGCTTCTTATTGCAATTTTCCCATAACTACTCTCTTAAATCACTTATTTCTTACCAAAACAAAGCTAAACTTAAAAATCATAGAGGTTTACTGAGAAAAAAATGTAATTTCAGCATTTGGTCTTGTACTCACTTCTGGACTCAGAAGGGAATAGAGCAGCAAAAAACCAAAGAAAAAAAAGACTCTTTCTTAAAGGTGCAGGATTCCTTCAAATCATCCTATTAAGGGAGCAAGTAGCCAGAAAAATAATACTGTACTTTTCACGTCAAAAGAAGAACAAAATAAGAAAACTAAAATAAAGCCCCACATATCTGTTTTAAAAAGAAAAACTGGGGGGGTGGGGGGGTGGTGAAGGAGGGAAAGGGCAAGGAGAGAAGGGATCAACCTGCCTTTTCATCTCTCTGACCTCAGAGGCAATACAAACAAACTAAATTCTTTTTTAAGTCATATGTCAGCAAAAGGATTGCTAACTACAGTGGCTATCATTAAAATCGACATTTAAATACCACTACATTTATTATACACGTGGGGTATGTGAAACTTCCCACACTAACCAAGGCAACTATCTTAAATATCATGGTAAATCTAACTATAGTGGTTGGTGTATATCCAGCTTCTAACAACCACCAGCAGAAGCCCTGATAGCACAATCAATGCATGAGACAGAAAGAATAAAGAATGACCCTGTTTGCATGGTCAATAAGAACACTCACTTTGCTTTGATCAAATTTAATGGGCAGTCATTGAAAGATAATATGCAACAATACAGTGCTACTTTTAGCATGGGATTTGAGAGTTGTCAGTAAGGTAGAGAACAAAAACATAGTTAGTGAAAGAGGGGGAAAAAAAAAATCCAAAAACCAACACCCCAAAATTAGAGATTTAAGAACTTGACTCAAAGCATCCACGAAGATGTCAGAGCACATCATAGATCAAAAATAACGCAGTAGTAATGTCTACAATGCTTTTATTTAACATGCAGCATTCTGTATTCAGGTTTACAGCAAGAGTCACATATCCTTCTTTCCCTCCTTCTTCCACCCTATTTCCACGCTCCCTGGTTTTAGGCAGCTCTTTTAAGGACCAGAAATGGCAACGTCCTGTCGTGGTGAGCACTCAGTGGAAATGTGACTTGGGTAAGGTACCCCACATACTTTCTCTCAGGAAAATAATAGAGACAATAGCTATCCCATTGCGATATTCAAAGGAAAATAATACAGCAGCACTGTAGCCAGGGATTATTAGCAGCACAACAAAGAAAACCTGCTGAGAGAGTATGAAAATGAAAAACTTCCAAAGAATTCCAATCACCAAGTTATTTATGTAGGTAGACTGTACAACTACTTCAGCTCATTACTCACATCCTCAGCCTGTTCTCTCATCTTCTTTCTCATAGCTTGTAAAATTAACTCACAGTAACTTAATATTTAATATAAAAAGTAAACACTTTGGAACCATAAATCTGCATCACCAAATGCAACAATGTCCCCATCTGATTTTTATACACTACCAAAACTAAAATCAAATTCATAAAGGAGTTCATATATAACCATCATACAGTATATCCTGCTTTCTGGATTTATAATGCACCGATCACTTAATTATATTGACCTAGGAAGAACCATCACTAATGTACAACCTTCTCTGGGAAGGTGGTATACTAACACTGCATCTTTTTCACAGAATTCCTGTAAACTTGATGCCATTCTAACCACTCCCCTGAAAATATTTCAAGAAAAACAGGACATCACAGATAACCCACTTGCCAACTTCAGATAACTCAGTCAAGACCATGAAAACAGTGTGTGCATGTAGCTAATTAACCTAGCAGTGAATGGCCTTTCACAGGTGGAACTAGGCCATTAATTGAAGAAAACAGCTATCTTTCAAGACAGTGGCAACTTCTGCCAGATATTAATTAATAATTAAGAATGTTCCAGAGTGAGAATTAAAAGAATTTTCTGAAACCACCAAAACCAAGGACAAGAAATAAAAAGAGAGAAATAAACTCAGGGTCACAAATAATTATTTTCAGAAGCAACATAAGCTGTCGTTCTGCTCTCTAACCAGCAAAGGCTCTGACACAATGGTATATGGACTAAACAACTTTGCTTCTATATGGACAACAAACGCTGATGTTTTTTAGAAGCTATTTGCTCAAAAGTAAATATTTCTTGTTTTCCAAATTATTCATAAAGGAGTAGATCCTCATTCTATTTGAGGTTTATACACTTCAGGAGAGTTCAGGAAAGGTAGAACTTCCAGGCTTCCTCTGAGAAATTAAAGAGCATAGCACAAAACCAGGTATCATAACACAGCACCAAAAACATGACAGTCATGCTGGACTGTGTAAAAAAAGTAAAAAAGTTATATTCAAGAAGAAAAACCCTTTGGCACAAAAGTGAAACAAAAGGAATTTGTGCTGGTTTTGGCAGGGATAGAGTTCATTTTCTTCATAGTACCTAGTATGAGTCTACGTTTTGGATTTGTGCTGAAAATAGTGCCGATAATACAGGGATGTTTTTGTTATTGCTGAGCAGTGCTTACTGTGAGTACACTTTCAGACTGTTCTTGCCCTCCAGTTAGGAGACACTAGTTTGAAATCCTAAAGGTGCTCAGCTGAAGAAAACTCAAAACATGTGATGTCACATACCACATCACTTAGAAGTTAAAGGAAAACACCAGAGAAGGACTTCTACACTTCTCTTTCAATCCTTTACCTCCAATTCATCTACCTGATTCCTTGTATGACTGTAAAGACGTCAGATGGCACTGACCATGGAAGATTCACAGTGCATGCCTGAAGCTCCCTGGAACACTCCGTCCCTTAACATCCTTAAACTGTACCCCTGGCCTATCATCATTAGCCACCATCAGAAAGATATACAGGCATTTTAGGGGTTTTTTTTAGACTTCTCTTGCTGCCACAACAATACCTAGTCAGTCAGTGCAAATATTCAGCACCAAATGAACCTAATGAACTTCTGTGTTGCGTCTTCATTTACCAAAATTAAAACCATGCATTGTCTCCCTAGTTTACTTCAATTACAACAGCTGGACGAATAAGGTGAGTTTGAAGGTCAGAAGAGGGGAAAGCAGAAAGTGGACAGAGCACATTAATTTTTAACAGGCACATGAAGAGAAGTAATTGTGGTAAAACTAATATCACTATCTTAGTTTTATTTCTCTTTGTCATTTCTTTTTATGTCATATGACATGATGCAGCCCTATTTTAAGATATAAATGAAAATTTCCATTCATGAATGCTTGCAATCCACTCACTGTATTGCTATCAGCTTAAATAGAGAGGAGTTGTTAGTATGCATCATAAGTACCAAGAACTCTCAACGGCAGGCCCAAAATAAGTGAAAAAGGAAAAAGAAAAAAAAGTGTTTTGAACATTTTACCTTGTATTACTTCAGCTTTATGTTCACAACAGGAAAATATATTTGCACTAGGCAACTACGTTGCATATTTGAATCTCAGATATCTGCTGCTATAAAACTGGAACTACTCTGGATTCACATTAGTATGACCAAGACCCCGTGGCTCACTAACAGAAGCACATTCTGTATTCCCAAGTAATTCTGATCTTGCTGTAGTGGAAAAAACAAATTTCAGAACCACCTTACGTTTGGTGCCAAGTTAATTGTATCGTGTCAAGAGAAGTGCCTGACTGCCACTATTACAACCCACTGAAGAACACATATGAATGTGCAGCTCTGGTGAGAGAAGCCAGTAAGATGTTAAGATCTGTAAGAATATATGGTAAGTAATACAGCAACTATTGCTATCCATTTTATATAAATCAATAGTGCAGTCTGATCTGGAATAGCATATATTACAGAGTGCAGAAATAAAGTCTGTCTGGAATACAGGAATGAGAAATCACAAGCTAACAAACACTGTCTTAGAAAGAGAGGCTGAAAAAACAACTTGAGAAAAGGAAACAAAGAAGATGACACACCATACAGGTATATAAGATAGTAAGTGCTACATAGAAAAGCAATTAAGGCTTTGTGTTCCCATGAACTCCCTTTCAATAAGACAGGAAAATAAATTCAGAAAATGAATTTTCAGAGAAATTCACTCCACTAAAATCATGGAACATCTGCTGACAAGAAGATTCAGATTTATCTTTATAAATCCAATTCTGTGGAAGAGACACTAAATAACAAAATCATGTTTTTAAAATTATTTTTATAAACATCACTGTAATTTGCAAACCTCTGGGACCAAGTCCTGTAAGATTGCTGTACTTCTTTCTCTGTATCTGGGACTACTTAGAACTCTGCAACACTATATTTTATTTCATTTTTTAAGGTTTGCTGCCTAAAAAAAGGAAGAGAGAGATGGGAAGAAGTAAATGAATTGTCAAAAGAAATATTTTCTTTGACAAACAGTGAACAATCTTATTAGTAACTTTTTACTTATTGAAATTGAATATGCATACTAAATCACGAAATACTATTTTGACCCTAAACAATTGTTTTATTTAACAAAATATTCAACAAAAAAAAAATCAGCAAGGAAGCAGAAACTTGACACAGCACACTCAGACTAGAAATTACAATCTTAACACGAAAAATATGACTGTTTGAACTGGTATCAGCTAGAGATTACAGATTAGTGGTTTATATGTTATAAGCTTTATTTAGCTATATATGCATTTTACATACATTGTTCCACCACTTTGTATAGTACCAGGCATGCAAGTTGATTAGAGAACAACTCTCACCATCCAGGCAAGGCATCATGTGATTTAAGAGTTTCTGTAGGAGAGATACTATTACCTTCCCAAGACCAGAACGGCTCTGTATATCTGAATTATAGTCAGAGAATAAAGGGTTTTGCTAAAACATTACTGTAGTGCTGGAACAAGGATAGTGGGAGGACTCAGCTTCTGACAACCATTCCTAAACAAGACAATTTATAGCACGCTAAATCTGTTGCAAGACTACAAAAGCTGAGCTAGTTTTCAGGTGGCCACGGAATTAGCAGCATTGTAAAATATACTGTACTTCTACCTACTCCCCTCTGTCCTTACCAGAACAAACAACCCCAGCTGTTGAGTCATCAATATGGCCAACATGTGATTGGGGAAAAAATATGGGATTTCTTTTTTCCTTTTTTTTTCCTATATTTATTTTCAAAACACACACACAGAGGCAAAAATAAACCAAAAATCCCAAAACCCTGAAAAGCCCAAAGTTTTTTCAACTTGACATGTTGCACTACCTAGTTATGTCATGAAGTGTCAGTAATGTCATCAGAGAACATAACTGCCACAATCTGATGTGATGCATTAAACTGGGATTACCAGAATAAATCAGGTTTGTGGGTACACAGATCACAGGTGGTGCAGTCAGCTGCTCTGTATTATAGCGTATCTATAGGATGTGCAGATTAGGATATAATGTTCAGAGGCTTGCTCTCGTTTGTGAAGTGCTTTCCAACCATAACTCAATAGTAAGGAGCCACAAAACAGTTATAATGGCATAAACCATCATCAGGGAAAAATACAAATCGATCAGTGCCAGCGGTAGAAAAGAAAGAGCATGCATGTGTCCCCAGTCTCATAAATTCAGTGGTTGTTGCAGGCTTTTTCTCTACCCCACATGTACTTTATTAATAACAGTAACTATCATAAATAATAATAATGCAGAGTAGTTTGTTTCAAGATGAATGTTCTTCTTATTTTCTGTTGATCCTCTCCCTTATTTCTTACATCCTGTCTATATTCCTCCTGTAGATGGGAGGGGGGGGGCAGGCGGAGCTAGTTTAATTTGTTGTTTGAAGTTTATGCCCTTTAATTGGTAACAGTGTGCTATGTCAAGAAAGTTGTCTACGTAGGGTCCCTGAAATACCTGCATACCTTAACTGGCATGTAAAGCTTGTACAAAGGAGGCATAGAATTTACATTCTACTGCATGTTATAAATAAGTAATAAGAACAGATTAGAATTATGCATTTACGCCTACTAGTGAGAGTGAGATGCATAATTCACAAGTGGCAAACTCTTAAGAGGCTTTCGTATTTCACCCCAACCCTCTTCCTCCTCCAATCTCATGCATGTAGAACATAGTATCTTTTTCAGTCCCACTGCTCCACAGTAATTTTTATTTTTCCCCAGCTAGACTGTTCAAATTTTATAATCACTATTTTTTCTCTTGTAGAACAGCAACAGACACTCTGTGTTAGTAATCATTGTTGGGAATGTATCTGCATCTTACAGCATTGGTGTCGTCTTTCGTAATTTTCTTGTGATACTCACGGACACGACTATAGGAGGCAGGTGTTAAATAACAATCCGTTCGGAAGGTCCCAGAGTAAACTGAAGTCCTCTACCTAAATTATGATGAGAACACAGAACTTGCAACTGAAACTTCCTTACGCTTTATAGTTAAAGTGACATACTGGTCCTCTAGTTGGATCTCCTGGAGGAGTAGACTACTCTCTAAGCCCATTCTTGTCCTCAGGTTCTAAGCTGAAGCCTATAAAGAAATATCTGTTGTGGCCATAATTTACATGATAGCACACAAAAGCCACAGATTTTGCAGAGCCTCTGTCTTTCCCGCACAGCAGTTCTACCTCTAAGAATCACCCTGTTACCAGGTGATAAGGTGTAGGAACAACAAGTTATTTTAGTCTAGTTGCTTTAATATTTTTTGGTTCTCTGGCTGGAGGACTAAAGTGTTGATTAAAGTACCTCCCAAAGAGGCATCACTAGGGACAGGCTCTTTGGTGGAAGAAGTCATCTTGTAATTCCATTCAATTCTTTTGAACTTAGTTCTATTTTGTTCCCTGCATTTTCCTTTGTCTTCTGTGCAAATATTTTAAATCATGTTCTAGTTCTATTTGTTTATTCTGCCTCAATCACTGCTACACAACTTTTCATAGTTAAGCTAAGCCTTGCACCTATCTTTTCCTGGCAGTGTATATTTATTTACTTATCTATCATTTTGATTTCTTCTCACTGACTTTTCCTTGACCAGCTTTCTGCGTATTTTATCTCTGCCTTAGGCAGTTTAAGAGAAAGACTCCCATTATGCACGTATTTTAATTCACAGTACAATTTAACAGCTTAAACATTGTTACGTGACATTGCAACAGTGGTATTAAATCCCAAGAGCTGTATTTCAAAATTTAAAATACATCAGGTGAAATGAAAATAATAATTTTACTCTAACTTTTAAGAATAAAAAGAGGCACTACAATTATTTTGATATGTAAGAGACCATTCTTATCCTTGAGGTGATGATTAAATTATTGGTGATGATTGTTAAATTATTGACCCAGTCTAGACAATGAACCTGGGCAAGTAAGCAATGAGGACCCAGAAGCTTTGAATAAGCCAGCTTCTCCAGTCACATCTGAACTACCTTTTCCACTAACAGAAGGGGTGCAACTCTATTCACTAGAAAAACTAGAAAAATTTTAAAATAAAATTATTATAAATCTTTGCCAAGATTATTATAGAGAATTGTATATATTTATGCACCTCTGTTGATGGAAACCATGTATGCTCACAGAAAGAACATACAAACTTATTAATTGAATTGGTTAAATAACAAATTAAAGTTGGAAATTGCTAATGATACATTCCCAGTTACAGAACACAGACAGAATATTATCACCACTGTAAAAATTCTCTCTTTCCCACCTGATAACTTGTTCTCTTACATGTGCAGGTCTTGTGCAGGGCCACTCCTCACCGAAGTGATTGAACAGCACAATTCTTAAATTAGAAACCCATACGCTTATTTACAGGTGGCCATAAACATACCCAGACAAGCAGAAAAAGAAAACAAGATATGTATACTGGAAATATGACTTAAATGTGCCTCTGTAATAAAGGAACACGATATACCCAAAGCAGCCAACACTGAAACAATAACAATGCTTGTCATCCACCTTTCCATTTGTCTTAAGACCGTGAGTCTGAGCCTTACTAAAAGAACATTATTCTGATATTCTTACATATTTACCTTTATGTCCACTTTAATATTTCTCCCCATGCACTAGTTGATTTTCCAGTAACATGTCACTTAAATTTGTCACTCTATATTTATACAATAAAACAATGACAAAGAAAGAAAAAAGAGAAAATCCCAAGCAGCTTTCAAAGTCCAAATACAATTTATGTAAAATGGTACAATCAGAAATAAATTTTCATAAAAATACAGTATTTCATGGAAGACTAGTGGAAAGCATGAGTAGTGACTGAAAGGCTATTAAGGTTTATGTACACAATATAGACAATCAGTGTAGAAACCCAGGTTAGATTTCTGGCAGTGATTCAATATGAAAGAAAGTATCCTAGAATGCCCTTCATACTTTTTGTGACATTATTTATGCTTTGCATATATTTTGACATAACTTAGGGAAATAGATTTTGAAAATACAGGAATCCTCGTCCAATCATGCAAACCATCAAATATTTTTAAAATCAAACTTGTATCCAACTAGTTTTATGGCCTTGAAACACTCAAGTTTGTATTGTTCACACACAAGACAAGACTTGTGAAAGATGGAAAATACTCGGAAAGTTCTGGACTTACAGTAAGAGAAAAAGACATTAATTGCTGAAGTTATTTTAGAAAAGCAAGTTGTAAGGAAGTTCCTCAGATTTACTGAAACATATGCAAACATCAAACACTCACCTTCTCATAAAACTATCTCATTATAACTTACTGGGTTTTCAAAAAATAAAATGCTGAAAATATTTAAGTAATGATTAATGACTCAACACACTCATCACCATGCATCTAGTAAAACCAAGGAAAAGGGGAACACCCACCTGGGCACCTCCAGAAGTACTGCTGTGGTTTTACCTGGCTGTACATTGTCACCATGTATTAATATTCTACTAGTGTTAAAGGAAGGTTGGGATATTTCAAGTACAGTGAGAAAGATCTGTGCCTAGTGCAAGCCGAACAGGAAGGCAGGTACTGCTCAGTCAGTATAATTATCACAGCTGATAAAGCAACACAATTTGTAGTAGCAGCATGGAGGAAAGTATCTATCTTAAATTAAATATATACCAAGTGTTTGGCACTTCAGGAGAACAAATGGTCCTAAATAAGTAAGGAGAAATATGGGTGCATTTTCCAGGGCATAAAGAAACTCTCAGAAACTTCATTATGCAGCTTACAATATCAAGATGACTGCCCCACTGTTTCCAAGCATATTAAGTCAGAGCTAAGTCAGGTATATCCATATGAATGGATATCGAGACATTCAAACGGAAGCAGCAGGTTTGGCCATGCTCCATCTGTGCATGAGGTATCACATCTTTATTTGCATGAGTCCAGCATTGCCTAAAACTAGGCATAAATCATTTACCAAGCATTTCAAAAGGATCTTGGCAAAAAAATTCTCTTGGGAAAGTGGAGATGCTTTTCTTTATCCATAAACATATGATTTATATGTTAAACATAAAACCTTGCACAGATTCTGATGTTTTCTAAAACACTTAACGAAAGTGTGATTGAATGAAATATTGACTTAAACTATAAGCTCATGCGTCTGATTTATCAGCAAAATTAAAACCAGAACAGAAACCACCACTTTGCCTTCCTAGCTTCAGACAAACCACAATTACTAGTCTTACTGCTGAAATAAGATCCCACAAAAAGTATTTCAGGCTATGAGCACAACATGGCCAAGAAAACATATTCTTATTCTTATAAATCTAAGGAGACCTCTCCATGTTTAATAGGAAACAATGGTCACCCTGTGACAACTGCTCACAAAGAGAAAGCGTATCACCTGCTAGGGCTCTGTATGAAGTTCTCACTGATGAAAGACAAAATGCAGGGAATCAATTACACCTTTCAGAAATCCCAGAAGAAGGTAGACAAGACAAATAGCGTTAGGCCAGTTTGCCCAAGAGAGGTTCACGCAGGCGACGTTACAACAAATTGATCTCAGAAAGTGGCAGAATAAGAATTTGCTGCTACCTAACTGCAGTGGGGATGTCTTGGAGAAGACCTGCAAACCCGCATGATGGTGCAGAACACCTCCAAGATGATAATGTGTAGACAGTAAGCTCTGCTGCTTTCAAAATTAAAAAAAAAAAAAGGCTGTATTTAAATTTTATAAATTGAATTCAATGAACACTGATTTAAATCTGTCCTCCTCAGTACACACTCTTGTTTGAAGAGACCTCAGCAAAGAGACCTCAGGCTGCTGACCAACCTGTATGTCCATGAAGGAGAAAATAAAGAACTAGAAGCCTATATATGTCTAATTCTGACAACTAATTTTAAAGTAAGATCACAGGACAAAATTATCTGAGAGTTTTACATTTTTTAGGCATGTTAATTCTCGTCACAGAATTTAGGCAAGACTGGAAATCAATGTTTTTCTTTGCTTTGTTTAAAAAACAGACCCCAAAGCCAAAATATTTCCTGTGCTTCCAGAAGGGAAAGAAGAAAAAAGAGTCTCACCATGTTCTACAGCTATTTGCTCTGGAGAAGCTATTTGCTTCAGTTTGTATTGGTACATACAGAAGATTGGGAGGTACCAATCACTCTCATTTTATAATGTGTTGCATTTTAATTTTTAGAAAGCGGCACTCAAGCAACCTGAGAGCTCAGCAATTCCAGCAGGGTTAGCGTGAGTTCTCTCCTGGCTTGCTGTGTTACCCAAATCTGATCAAAGGACAAGGACTCCAGAAGCTTGTCCAGCTGTGGTTTTATAATGACACCATTAGGTTTTGCTCTATAATCAAGGTCCCTAAAAGTCTGTGTAGCTTCAGGCTTAATATCTGCGACAAGGTTAACTGAAATCTGCAGCAAGGATAACTACTTTAGCAGATTGTATAAAAAAAATATTTAAACACTATTTAAAAGGATTTTAAATAAGCAGATTTTATTTAACACTGCACTAATGCACTGCAATAGAAAATGATACAACAGAGCTGCTACAAATAAACATAATGCTTTTACCCTTACCCCACCTCCCTCCCCTTTAAATTCCCCAGATCTGTATTATTAAGTCCAATGAATGCACCAGATCTTTCTGTCTGAAGCTGAAATACAG
>NW_010236525.1:233580-234158 GCF_000690775.1 Eurypyga helias
TTGGTTTTGTGCCTGCTGAATCTGCATTCTGGGTCTGCGGAATTAATTACGATAGTACCGGTCACTGGCAATGTCAGTGTTGCAAATTCAGGTGTATCAAATGTGCTCTCTTATATGCCTACAACTTTTGGAAGAAGGCAGCGTCTCCCGTAAGTCTGGTGTACCCTGCCCTCCAGCACTAGGTGCACCAGTGTGTGTTCACTTCAACCCATACTCAAGCCAGAGTAAAGCCTGTGGTAGCAGGCGTTCTTTCTATGCCCTCCTGGAAAACGCGTTATTTCCTGTACACCTTATCAGACGGATATGTTCCTGAACCAAATATAAAGGGTGGGCCTGGAACTGTAGCATGCCATTGCAAGGCTCGAAAATAAGACCTATATACTTGGGTCACAAGCAAGACATTTCAGATAAGCAATGCCAACCCCAAAGAGGTGAAGACTAACTTTTCATTGATCACAATGGTGTTAAACAAGTCTCTGCTCCACAAAAAAAAACCCGAGGAATTGTGACCTTTAGAGTTATAATATACATAAATCTAGTACTAATATTGCATTGCATTGCATAGCAAATCACTCTTT
>NW_010236525.1:234179-255866 GCF_000690775.1 Eurypyga helias
GTTCATTTGGTATTTAAATGCATTTCACTACAACCTGGAAGATGGGAAACAAACTCATACCATAAGACTACAGAATTTTTCCTTTTTTTTTTTTTGTCCTTTAAGGTAAAAGTTGCCTGTCATCCTTGAGCAGGACCTAAAACAAAGAAATGCAAACCCTTAGGGTTGGAAATTGATGGTTTTAAATGTGGCTGTAACTAAAAGCTCTATGAAAAGTAACCATGAGAACTGTATCTTAAACCTAACATAGTAAGTATTTTCTTCTCAAGGATTCAGCTTCTTGCAGTGATACATCTTAATGCAGTTACCCTCAGCGTACAATTCTGTGGATTTCTTGCTCAAATTCTTGCAGTTGGCAATTAGTACAATATCGATATTACGATGGATTTTGGTTTTATTACCATGATCTGTAATTTAAAACAAGCAACAGTAGTCACAGTGATCAAAAAGACAAAAACAAGATATTTTTTCACTACAAATTAACAGCTGTGTATGGCTGTGCATAGTGTGTAATGTAATTACTACTGGTTTACAGCAACATGAAAAAAAAAATGTAGGTACTGATTTAGGGTTTTCCCATTTTTAAGTTCAGTTATGCTAAGCCCTGTTTGCACAGATGTCAAACATCTGCCTCTTCCTCACAGAAAAACAAGGCTCCCACTCTGTCCTGGTTTTGCAGGATCAGACGTTCCACACTCAGGTCAAATAATGATTTCAATAAACCAAAGCTTAGTTCATGCTCTTAGACAAAATTGTGAAGATCGCTCTTTCTCATGCTTTCCAAGTCTCTCCTTAATACCTTTTCCTGAAACCTGGTACAAAGCAGTCTGACAATTTTTTAAACTCTTGGACATGTAATTTAGCACAACTCTACACTCATCTAACCCAGTTGAGGATCTGTCCTTGTAACATAGGTGACAGGATCTCTTTTCTGAAAATCTGGAAACACTTCTTTCGGGTTGGCAGAGAAAAATAAGCTTCATACAGCTGAGTCTTAATAAGAATATCTTCCTTTTAAAGATTCATGACGAGAACCATTAGATTCTGCAAGGGAAATTATGCAATCACAATTTGTTAACATTGTCAAGTATATAGTGCTGCAGAAAATGCAGACATACATCCTCAATGCCAAACTCAGTGCAAAGATAATTTCATACATCTTTTGTTTTCTAAAGATATCTAGGGTCATTTCCCTTTTTAAACCTGTTAGGTCATGAACACCTTTACTTACTTTCCAAATGCTCAGCATTAAAGAATAGAGGAATATTTTGCTCTTTTTTTTTTTTTTTTAAAGTTTTCTCACAACAATAATTTTTCCATGAAAGGAAAACTCGGCACTTGGGTCACATCCGATCCTTACTGTCTCTGCTTATACTGTACCATTTCTGCATTTATTAGACACATTTCTTCTGGTGGTATTAACACCACCAGCTCAGGCCACTGCAGTCTAACACTTTTCAGTATAAAACCCACCCTGTTTTCTCTTTAATCTAAGGCAGGTGGGAAATATTGGAGACTAATTTAAAGAAAAGAGAAGGCAAGAGAGAATAAATTGTCAAAATTACAAACACCAAAAAAAAGAATTACATTAAAAATCTCCATGTTTTAAAGTAAAAGCTTCAGTTTTGCCTGTGAGTGTCTGGATGGGTGAGAAGTGCGTTTCCTCTCCACAGGAAAAATCAATTCAGTTTTTTCTAAAATCAAAAGCCTTTGTAACATCAGTGTCTATATGTTAGTTTTGAAGATAACTGTACAAGCTTCTCCATCTCTTCTCAACCGCTAGTTATCTCCAGTAGAGATGAACAGTAAGGTATGCAGGTTTGAAGAGCAGGATCCTACTGCCATCGCTTTCCTGAGCTGCAGCTGTTGGTTACAGGAGCTTCTGTATTCTCACTGAGGAACTGAAAGAATGAATAGAGGGGCATGGATTCACACAGCCTGAATTCCACCTGGGATCCTGAGTACTTCTTGGCTTGTTTCTACCCATTGAAGACACTAGGCTTTCACTGGAATTCAGGATGTGAAATAGCACCCAGGTCGCATGAGGAAGTAGTACCGCATGAGACAAATGCATAAAGGAGGGAAGCAGAAAAATTGCAGTCAGACAGTTAAGAAAGGTGTTACGGCACAGAGGCTAGCTTCATTTCAGTGTTTTGTTATTCACAACACAGAAACAGAATTTGTCAATACGGGGAAAATATTTAAAGGCACTAATGGATGATGGATGACTAATGGGTTCCCCTTTTCAATGTGGTGAAGTGTACATTTGCCATACGTGCTTTTAAAGGGTTTCCTTTTTAATTACAGTTCAACCCCTAGAGGAAATGAACACTTGAATTTCCATGAAAATCAATGAGTATTTCAAGCCCTCAACAACTGTCAAGATCAGAAACTAAGTTAACAATATATTTGCAATTATGTTGTTGAGAAAACGTGTCCCTCTTCAAGTTATAGATTAATTAGTGTGGGCCTCAACTGATTGCACTTGCTACAGTCTGAAGTGAAAGTCAGTGAAGTACACATTTTTAGACAACTGATGCCTCCATGAAAACAAAGGTTTTAAAAAACCATTTCAATGGATACAGCACTTCAAAAAACACAGAGAGAATCTATGACTTACTGGTATAGACTACTGTTCAGGAACTCAGTCATACAGTTATTATATTAGGAGAATCATTTTGGCGAATGAATAGGAAACAGGTATCAGAGACCATGAACTTTGTCTCTCTGTTTAGGGACAATAAAATATGATGTTGAGGCAATAAGTCACCAGTATCGTTAGCATAAATGTTGAAAGGAGAAGGATAATAATACGGGAAGAGACAAAAAGGAATGGAAAGTCAAAAGCTGCAACTTTTCACTGGAAAACAAACGTCTGGGGGTGGGGAGAAACACAAAATCACACAAAAAAGATTAAGTTATACCTCTTTTAGCAGTAGCCTAAAAAGAAGAATATCATATTCATATTAATGATATATGCAGGTCTAAGTGAGATGTTGAATAAACCTGATTCAGAATGACTGGGATTACTAGTGACCAAATTACCAGCCTGCTGGCTCAGATCACCATTTCCCCCTCAAGCAGAGTGAGAAACTGGCAGCTAAATAAAATGGATCCAAAGTAAACAGACTGATCTCCATGCCATGTTCAGAATGGTAGGCAAGACTGGCTCTTATGCAGCACTGCACAGGCCAACACAATCTGCTTCACTAGCTTTCTCTTTTGAATAAGCACATTCCTCCATTCACTTTACATCTTATGTTGGCCTAAAAACTTAATTGAAATCAAAGTTATGAAATGCTTAATAGGAACAAAACTATCAAAATTTCTAGAAAAAGATAAATAATTTCTAAGTGAAAGCAACAAGAGCTGCTCTAGGAAGCTTATGAACCAGATGACTTTTCCTTAGACTAGTTTAGCTGGATGTATTCTCATCTATCAATCAAGATTTAGAGGTAGAACATGGAGCATCAAGTCCTGACCCTTTTTAACTTATCCTTTTCTGTATTTTGAAAGAACTACTACAAAAGCTACCTGACCGCAATTTCTATCAATAAGCACTCATTTTGGTCCTAAGTCAGAACACAATTAAACATGTATCTAAAACCAACCAAATATTACGGTAAGCATTTCCTCAAATGTTTTACTTTGTTTTTCAATTTATAACCATGTTGCAGATGAACGCATCACTAAAACTACCCTTGATGAACTTTCAGTAATGATTTTAATAAGATTGGAAGCACAACTATTTGCACTTCAAAGATTCTTAAGAATAGTATTATAGTATGGCAATAAGAGATTAATGGAGATCTTGCAAAAAAGATAAATGGCAGTTCAAGAATACCAGAAAACTGGGGGGATGGGGAGAAATTAATTGAACCTATACTTCTGATAACTATTTTTTTGCAGAAGAAAAATGCACACTAGTTTAAGCTGTCGTTATGCTAACCTATATCCTATTTTTCATATTATTAGTAATACATAATGTGGTAGTTTATATTCAAAAATAAAACCAGAATGTATATACCTCATGTATTTATCCAGAAATACACTAAGGTTACTATGGTTACGAAAAATCCATTACCTTTGAATACAGAATGAAAAAGTTTGACTTAAAGTGTGCACTATTTATTATAGCGATCATCAACAGCCTTCAGGAGGTTCTCTAACTGGATTCATTTTTCAGTGTCAAAACTGACCCACCACACCAGTAGCTTATGGCCTGTACAAGGCAAAGGAATTTGAACTATATGAATTTTTAAATATGTTTTATACTAACTCAAGATGCAGAAATGGCTTTGAATTTTAAGGCCTTACATTAAAAAGAAAGTAGGGTCTTGATACCCTTTTTCTCCCTGAGTTGGCTGTTACAAAATGCTTTATTTTTACTTGTACCTACTAACATATACAAATTCTAAGGGGTCCAGAATGACATTTATATTGTTTTACAATACTTCTAGATGAATATTTTGGGGTTATTTTGGTTTTTTGCCATTAGAATAATCACTGAACACACACCTTGGATACTTCATGAAACTACACCTATTACATTAAAATAGGAAGTCAGATTACTATGTTTCACTGTAGTACCAAATAACATTTAGCTTCTATATAATAGTTTAAGAGTACTGATACAACTTTGTTATTGACATGTTGGATAACTGTTATCAGAAGAAAACAGATTATTAGTTTAAGCTTTTAACAAATGAATGGGTCATTCAGAAAACAAACACAGTGGGGCTCTAATTAAGAACATCTAAGAAAAACAGTAGGAAAAACTGTTAAAGCTGTATTAATTAAATCTATATGTCATATCTTGTCTTCAACAGGTAACAGTTTACTTGTTTTGAGAGCTGGATACTAAAAGATCAAAAAGTTATAAAACCATTAAAAATACAACTCATGCCCTTTGGAAGAGAACAACACAGCGCAAGATTTAGCTACACCACAGCAACATTCATTTCTAAGAGTCTCAACACAGAGTTATATGAAGGATTCTTTAAGAAATGGAACCTGTTGGGAATTAAAGTGCATCCAGCCCACTATTTAATTTCTTTTTTCTCTTCCTCCAAAATAAGAAAGGCGAAGTTATATAACTATTCATAGCAACTATGAGATACCCATCTGACATGCTACTTGCCACTGAACTCACCTTTTACAACACACTTGGTTCCATTTCCAAAGTAAATTGGTACTCCGTTCATATATAAAGTATATTGCATAATAACACCATTTGGTTTTTTTGGTGGACTCCAACTCATCAGCAAGAATGTGGGAAAGGATATTGCTGTGGGTGGTTGCACATCTTCAGGGGCTGGTGAAAAAAATGTACATTACATTACATTGCATTATAATATATTATGTTATGTTACGTTACATTATACTGTATTTCCACAGATAAATACTTTCTGTGAGCCTCTACTAACAGAAGGATTTTTGGTAAAGTTGAAATTTCAGAAGACGTTTTATGGTTGCAATATACTAGCATTTTGAGAACTCTTCTATTACATGTGGTGGTTTCCTAGCCAAACAGAAACTTCTGTGAAAGACAAGGATATACTCTTTGCTTTTTAGAAGAATAATTATGCATATATAACTTTATCTTTCCAGCTTGATAACGGTGAGCAAGGGGAGGGGTACACAATTTCAGTGTGCTGCTTTTAAAAATTATTTTCTCTTCCTACAAACTTTTTATTTCTAACTACAAAGAGATCATTCTTTCTAATCACACATGCAGACACTTTATTCTTAAGCACTACCTCTTATTTCAGACTTTCCATAATTCAATACACTTATCAATGTTTGTTTAGATTAAATTTTATGTATATAATATACTGGAAGTTGGCAATGGACAATAATTTAAATGCTGAGTTCTCTCACCCTTGCAATGAGTTATATGCTAGAAATACAAGCAATCCCACTGAATATCACAAAGGGAGCAGAACTCAGGCCTTAGTCTGGGAGGAATATCTTGTAATTTACAAGCTCTGTGCTAGCAATTTAAAACAATAACTAGCAGTGGCTGGCAATGTGAAAACAATATAAAGTAATGAATGTTTCAATAGGGAAACAGGGATAGCTGGAGGGTGTGATATGGTGTCTGTCTTCTGTATCATCAATTTATTGTTACTAAGAGCATGCAACAAGAGCATCCAAAAATAGAAACTCCACACACTGACTTCTTGTTCAATTCTTCTGAGAGATAAAACACATGTTCCCCAATGCTTTATTTGATCTCGGGGGGGTTGGGGGGTGGGGTGGGGAAATTTAAAAATCTATTCTTGCCTAAACCTTCCCAATGTGACAGCAGATCTGGAAACAGAGGAAGTTTTTCTCAAATACATGTAAGAATTCCTGTTTTTTTCACTAGACTGAGAAAATAAGACATAATTTATTTTTTAATTAAGATATTACACCAGAAGGACTGTACTTCCTCTTTACATCACAGGGTCCATTAACTATTTGGCTGTCAGAGGCCACACCCTTTCATGTATAATGCCACCAAACTCAGTTTATTTAGAACTTCCAAGTATCAATAACTGGGTTTTGATTTGACTGGTGCTGCTGGCAGTGGCTAGCATGCTTACATCAAAATGCTGTTCTAGCAATGTTAGACTGCAATCTTCAGGACTGTCCTCATCAGGGCAACACCTTGCATGACTACCTGCTTTGGCAGCAGTTCAACACTCCAGCGTTCTTTTAATTATTATGGTTGTAATTCACATTACTTCATACTAAAATTTTATTTGTTTTACTGGTACTGTATTACTACCTAGTTTACATGAGAAGATAAAACAAAGAACTGTGGGAGGGAGGGAATTTTGAAAACTACTCCACATCATGAAAGATTAACTACTGTCCTATAAACACATGTCGAAGTCTCAATTATTCTACTGGTGTAAATGTGGAGTAACTGATGATTTTAACTGAATTAACATGGCTTTAGGATGATAGAACTGGGAGATGTGGACATTATGCTTAATTGGGAATGGAGTTAGATATCTCACAGGTATTTTAGGAGCATGTGCTCCAATAATTGATGTGTATCACATCACTCTCGTCTCTAAAGTCAGAACAATAATGTATTTTCTCTTTCTTCCTGCTCTAGTACTTAACATAAGCATAGAAAACATTAACTTACACTCACAACCTTTAGGTTTGAGCACAACAACATGTAGATGTGTTTTGAAAAAAAAAAAAAGACAAAAACTGAACAGTGATTAATAAATAACTCTATCGGCATTTGGAGGCTTCATCACACTGAAATAATTGTTGCCTATTGCTGGTGTTTAGCAGTTAAAAGAAACCATGGAAATCAACCGTTTGATTCTCAATTTCATACTGTGCCATACAATCAATTCTTTTTAGTCAGACTGTCTCTAGATTTACTTCTGAGCCATAGTAAAATGAGGAAGCTTTCATTAATCTTTCAGATGCTTCATATTAATGACAAGGCTCTTGCATGAACAATGTAACAGCAATTAAAAAGCCCATTAATCTGCATTACAGCTATTAAAGATGCATGTCATTAAAGGGTATGGAGTTTGATTCATTTTCGCACCCCCCCAAAAAATGGAGCAATTATGGTCTGGCAATGCACTTTGTCATCAAATTAGGTTGGGGTTTTCCAGCAAATGGCTTTGCAGCATTTAGCTCTTCTCCTGTTTTATTATTCATGACTGAAATGTGGAAGTCAAGACCTTTGAAATTATTTTACCTTCTTGTGGAGTGGAGATGTTCAATGCGTGCAAGCTCTCAGTACAGCCAGCCAAAGTGCAAGCAGTTAGGGTTACAGCATAGTTTGTGAAGGGATGCAAGCCTGTCAATATGCCTGCAACAGAAGAAAGCAAGGTGTAATGTACATACAGTGTACAGACTGATTACATACATACATACATAGGCAGAAGTGAAAAATTAAAGTTTTCTGTTACAGGCTTCCAATGTTACAGACAAGAAAGAAAAAGTATTTTAAGGTTTAATTCCTATTATGCCAGGACCTAAGTTTTGTGAAATAAAAGTAAACAGTATTTTACTCTACTCTTAATACTAATGATGCACCTAAGTTTCATTAGGTATTCTCACTGTAACAGATATTACCTCAAGATTGAGGTGTATATTTTAATCAGTATATTTAACAGTGACAAACTCAAGTGTTTCTCTTAGTCCTTCCCAAAAGAAGTTTTTTTTCAGTTATTCATTTTATCTTTCCAAGGAAATTTCACTGTGTCCCAGAACAATTATTTTAATGATTCCTCTCCAATGTTATCCTGGTTCATCCATAAACTGAAATCTCTTTTTTGTATGAAAAATCCCAATTGTGTTCCATTACTTAAGAGGCAGAGTATAGACTATATATTTTCTATACTACTACAGAAACATAATTCAGGTGACACAGTACCCAAGGGATTAAAAAAAAAAAAAAGATCTGTAATCTTACGCTTTTTCAGGTCCTGCTTACGTTAGTGAAGAGAAGTTGCTAAATTTCCACATATTGATCAGCTCCTTGTCATACCAAATGCAACAAATCACTGCTTACCCCTTCAGGAAGTTACACAATATTTTGAACTGCAATATACAGAAGGACTACATGGAAAAAATGTGGTTTACCATCATTTTCAGAAACATCAGCAGTTCCCATGTCAAAGTAGGTCTGACAATAAGGTAATATGGTATAAAAATGCAGAAGTAATTAAAAGAAGGCCAATCTATGTCAAGTTTTATTTCAAATCATGTTCTCACCTTGACTCTCACAGCTTTTAGTGAAATCAATGGGATGTTTCATATTAAAAAAAAAAAAAAAAAGGATCAACCTGTTATTTCAGAACTGTCCAATACTGGCATTTTGCAAAGCAGCTTCAAAAACAACAGTCCCTCTGAGAACCATAATTCTTGGCCAAACATCCCATAGTACCATATAACTGCAAAACCCCTCAACATTACATGGACACAAGCAGGTGGAAGAAATTAGTCTTTATTATTACTCTCCACTGAGTTACTACAAGGAATGCAACATAACTTTGTGTTTCAAAAGTACCCTAAAAATTGTCTTTTTTTTCCCATATAAGACTTTTATGTTCACAAAAAAGGATTGGAGAATTTGATGCTGGAAGTTAATAATTACACTATAAATATATTTTTTTCTGAGTGGGACAATCAGAGTAAGTTTGTGAATATTTATATTGTGTATGTTTATATTGTGTTTACTAATAGGTGTGTTCACATGGTACATATGAGATTAGCTTTCACTGAATCAGTAATACTTGAGAATTTTCTTGCAATTAATCCAAAATTTTCAAAGATTGGTATTGCAATGATTTAATTGAATTTTCTGAGATCTAGCTTTACTCAGACACACAAGGAGGTGCTCAGAAGTAATCACATTCACTTCAGAGTAGTTAAACTAAAATCGGTAGATCAGAATCTACTCTCTATAGTTTTGATTTTGCAAATCCCTAGGTAACAGTAGAAAGCTGCACTGCCATCTTACTATCCAAGATAAATTCAATAGGAAAGGAAAAGAGTTCTGTGCCAGCTATCACCAAGCAAACGTGACTGCAATCTTTTTATGACAGAAGACAAATATTTTTAAGTGCATTTAAAAGGCAGAAAATGGAAAATAATGATGTTTTAAAGCATTACTATACCTGTAAAGCAGCAATATTGGAATCTACACGTAATTCTTCAGCACAGAAATTTCAACAATCAAAAAACCATCTTTTATGCATAAGACTTAGTACAAAGCACTTATTTCCAGATCACAGAGGGTTAAACATGAGAAAGTATAAAAAGTAGTATTGGAATTGCCTTCAGAAAATAAACACATGCAGAAACCAAATCCTTTAACTGTGACATTTGCAAGTTCTCAGTTAAGAGGAGCATGTACAGCGTATATGCCATCTCTCTATTCACTCTGATGTGCTTTAGGAAGCAATTTAGTTTTATTTGTACATTTAGCACTTGTACAATTCTTTTCTTACAAAGCAGTGAATTAATGCTCCTTGCATTTCCTGATGGAAGACATTCTGTGGGGTCACTAATGGCTTCAGGCATTGAGAGCTGCAGTAGCACATATCCAGAAAGATGCCCATAGCTGTAGAAGGTTTGGATTGTGCCGTTTGGTTTACTTTTCACGAAGTAGAAAGGTTTTATATAAAGCACCTTCAGTGCAACAAAGTGTACATTGCATAGGTTGGTTTGTGAAGGGTAGTGAGAATTTGAAACAAAAAAAACCCCAAATAAACCCTTTTGCAACAGGAAGTTTATGTTTGTTTGTTTGTTTACATTGTTCAGCAAAGGCAGCAACTTAAAAAATAATTTTTCCATTTCCTAATTAATGTTTTTTCTTCACATGTACTCTTGCACTATTTTCTTTCAACAAAGAAACAGATGTGCTGCATAGGTAGGCAATAGATAGTGCACAGATTTTATTTACATACTTCAGCAAACTACTTTTTTCTCAGCTGCCAACCTATCTGTTTGGCCGGCATCCACTGTAATCTGTTCTCCTTCATTATGTTAATCTGTGGGCGGAAAGATTTCTGTCATCTTCAAATCGCTTTTACAGCAATGGTAAACACCTTGGCCTGTCTGTAATTGGACAGGTGTCTGCATTGGTGTCACCCAGCTTTTAATTCAATTAAAGAACTGGCTGCTCTGCTTTCATTACCCACTCATTTCCTCTGCACTTTTAGTCAGTCAGTGAAATTTATACTCAGTGCCTGACTATCCTAGAGTACAAAGTCAGCAGTCCCACAGCAAAGATCATCACTGATACACATGAATTAATTTATAGCCCAGCAAATAAATTTGGAAAAAAAAAATAGCCTATAATCCAACAAAGTTCATTGACAGCTTTAAAAAACTTCCCCTAACTCTTCAGTTTTCACACTCTCAGACTGGGATCTCTTGTCTACATCAAGTAAGTGCTGATTTCACTAGCGTCCATCAGGCTTTCCAAGACAGGACACTAAAAGCAAAATTTGGCCACAACCACACCTGCATATATGCTATTAATGCTAATCAGAGAGAGGTAGATAAATTGTCACTTTGATCAGGAGATAGAATTAGAGGTACCATCAATATTTAAGAAAAGAGTCAGCCTCCCATATTTGGGATATGAGTCCCATTCATTCAGCCTGCCACCACAGAGCAGCTGAATCCATCTAGACTTAAAATTTACATCATAGACTATGTTCCAAGCCTTAAAATCCACATGGGGAATCGGAGACGGTAAATCATTCTAACATACCACTCCTATCTGCCCACTCCAAGAACCTTTGGAAATAAATTAAAGTTCTAACACAGACATTTTGACACAGTGACCCCATGAAACTGAATAATGTCATTTGTTAAATATGAATGTGAAGTTAACAGTCTAAAAGTGTGATCTGGAATCACACCTAGAACATTAAGCCCACTTTATATGCAAAACTAGTATTTAATTTTCTGTACTTTTATTTAAATGATCTTTAATTATTTGCAATGTTTAAAGTTGAGGTTTAGAGTTGTGTCAGAGAGAAAATGGTAGGTTCATTCTTGCAGATAAGGGATAAAAACATTGCCATGGACAGTAGTGAAGGGACAACAACTAATTTTATGTTAAAATGGTTGCATGGACTAGTAAGAGTTAGTTGCATCCTTACATCTACTCCATTCATCATTCTAATGGATACAGTATATAAGATTAAACATCCAGCTTCTTCCTTTCACTTCTCCATAAAACAGGCACTTCTTTTGTTCAGTACATCTAAAAGGGCGGTCTCGCATATTCAGGTAACTCAGCCAGATTCTATGGTATTCTGATAGATTCTGAGTGGAAAAGTAGCACTTCTCACAAGGAAAAAAATTGTTTTACTACAAAGGTATGTGGGCTAATATTCTGTTCACAAATACCAAAAATAGATCTGAAGGCAATTACAGTATTTTAGCAACTTCCTCATGCCTGTAAAAGACTTTCCTGAAAGCACATGCTTCACTCTTCCAGTCTGCCATCTTACTTTCTCAGAAAGTTCCTTTAAAACACCACCAGGTCTTCAGAAATGAACACACACATTTGCTTACAGCAACTTATAAAGCTTTTACTCTGCATAATGTATTAGTTAAACAAGTTTAAATTGTGGTGAGCTTTTTCAAATACGTTTATTGAAGGAGCCTTCCCATAAAACAGAAACTAAACCCCCTCGCGCACACACAACCCACAGGAAAAAAAGATATTTAATTTTACAGACATGACACAAATACTAAAGTTCTTCACTTCTGCTGCTAAGATGGTGGAAGATGATAATTTTGCAAGGCTAGTTCAATTTTTTTTTTTACAGTTAAATTTAGCTAATTTTAATCATAAGCAGGCACTACTTTCATATGCAGACTGCAAACTCAGCTCTGCTACTGAATATTAAGATTCCCAATGTCAACCACAGAGCTTACCCACAGAAATTACGTTTGTTTCACAAGCTGAGTGTATGTTTTGCCAAAGGGACTTTTCCTTGTCAGATTTTTTTCATTTTTTCCTCCTTAATACTCTACTTCATAGGGACCAATTTTGAAATACACGTATGGCAATTGAAACAACACTTGACCTTATATATTTACCTTAATTCTTGTTTGTGCTCTTAAAAAAAAATTACCAGATCTCTCCTCCCCAAACCTAAAGACTATTAGCCAACTTGAATGCCCGAGGTTGCACAGCATCTGTCTAACAAAGTCACTTGCGTGTCGAGATGCATCATTGGCACAGTACACTTAATCACAATCCACTGACTAGAAAAGGAAGTCCTCAACTGACTTTGTGTTTTTGACAGATTGTAGCAAAAACTGTTTAAGTACATGTGTCTTCTACATACGCATCTCTGGACTGAAAGCCTGTACACATCAATCTGTCGCATACATCTGCATTTCTAAAGCATCTTCTACCATAAATATACTATGAGCCATAAAATTTTGAAGAATTGTTGAACAAGAGGGCACCTGTTCCAACTCCTTAAGAGTTCTTTTATAAGAAGAAAAAAGTTTACTTTAGTTACCGGATTTCTGTGACTTGGAAGATCATGGTTTTCCCAACAGAAAAAAGTCATAACCGACCATACACAAGTTCCACTGGTTCCACTGGCCTTGGAGATGCAAGCCAGATTGCAGTGGTTCAAGGAAACTTGTTACAATCCCCATAACATAGGAAACTCTGTGATGTGATTAATCTGATGATTAATTTTCAAAGTTTGCAGAGAGAGGAAGAGAGATTGTTAACTCTCTTGCAAACTTTTTTTGAGTAGGCCTATAAAGACATATTAATAAGCCTTTCTGTCCCCACTAAAACTTAAAAAGTTGATTTCCTTTATTAGTAAAAGTATTGGTATGTAGCTGAGAGTTGATGTAATTTTGATTAAATATTCAGGCTTATTTAATCAGACAATTTACATTTCATATGAATAAATTTATACAACAGCATTGGACTGTAAACAAGACTCATTTAGGTCTAAACTCAATCAAGTTAGAAGCTTAATATTGTGGAATATTAATATCATTTATGCTTTTAAATGTATGTATTGAAAAATATGCTGCTAGTCTGCTAAAGCCAGCTAAATGAAAGGAGATATGAACGTACATTCTGCCAGTCTGATTTAGAGTCATTTGGAGCTCAAGCACCACCTGACAACCCACAGAAACCTAATGGGCATAGGCAAATCCATTGGCTACCCTATGTTGCATTAGGTGCTGCAGTCAAACAGCGATCTGAGCAGGGGCCAAGATGCAGTTTCTGGCATACTTCATCTCCTCCCACCGAGGAAGATGTACATACATACAAGTGAGAGAGATAGACAGAGAAACCAAAATCCTTTTGTGTGGGAAGGATGCATAAAGCCTTCCACATCTCACACATTGTGGCATGGCACTGTAAAAGGACATACCATCATTATTCCAGCTATGGGAAATATTTAGATATTTTCTGTCATCTATCTGTGCTTCTGACCAAATGTTACTTCTACAAAATAACGATAAAGAGAAATAATTTGCCTGAAAATGACAACCATTATTGTATTTAGGTGTGTTTCAAACACCTGATGAAGCAGCTCTTGAAAACCATATTTTCAACACAAAGCTTCAGCTTTTATTACTTCAAACTGTCTATCAGACTGTAGTTGTAATACAAAATCTGGTTAGTGCCTAGTTGTGACTCTTTGTATCTACATGAAAAGGTTTAGAACATTAGAAATTTGTCCCAACTTGGAGTAGGGATATGGGAGCCCTCCCAGTGCTCTGGCCCTACATATCAGAAAGGTTATCAGGCATTGGAACAGGCTGCCCAGGCCGGTGGTTGAGTCACCATCCCTGGAGGTATTTAAGAGACCTGTGGACAAGGTGCTGAAGGACATGGTTTAGTGCTGGTATTAGCAGTGCTAGGGTAACAGTTGGACTTGACAATCTTAAAGGTCTTTTTCAACCTAAAATATTCTATGATTCTGTATATTTTCATGAGCTGGTTTGCAATTCCTTCTTACAATTTTACAAAAATCTCACTAACTGCAGCATAGGAGTGTTCTGAGTGTAAAATATTTGCATAAACCAAAGGCTTTCAAGTAATTTCAAGTGCATGAAAGTAATATCCAAGTAATTCATTAATAGTTTTAGGGGCCAAACTACCTGGGCTGTGGTAAATTGCTTACACGCCCCATGTAGATCAAAGTTCCCCAAAGAAAACAGCATTTTCTAAGAGCTGCCACAGACAGCAAACAACCATTTTAGGCTCACCCTGTCAGTGCAAGCTCCTCCCAGGCCATGACATGGCCAGCCTTGGCTCCTGGCCTGTGTGGGGCTGCTGTCCCTCCACTGTCCCCAGCTGTTGCCCCAGGCCTTGCAGGGCCCCAGGCAGCACTGTAGGGGGCCTGGTGTGGGGCTGCCCCTTGCAGGCCCTGTGACTTTCAATGCCCGCTGGAGACGGAGGTCATGGCACAGGGGCCGGTGGCAGCACCTCAGGCTGCTTTGGCAGTGCCTGTTTGGGCCCAGCAGAACCCTCCCACAGAGGGAAAATCTCTCAGGTGGTGGCATTTGCTGCAGCATGGACATTTACCAGTCTGGCAGGGAGCCTTCTCTGGCCCTGTGGTCCCGCCAGTGAGCCTGGACCTATCAGTCACTGGCAGGAGGCACCATCTCCTCTCTGAGAGATTCTTCAGCTAGAGTGCTTTCAAAGCCAAGGCACAGCCGAGCCCTTTGATTAACCATATTAAATCATTAAATTAACTTTTCCTGAGATATTCATCTGCCTAGCATAAAAGACTAAAAGGTGAAAAGTAATTATAAACACGTGTCAAGGGAAGGAGGGAACAGCGACTGTGAGCATTCAGAGGGGAAGCTGTTGACAACAATTTTCTCGTTATCACGTGTGCAGCCACAACTTCAGCACTTGGCTATTGCGGCAAAGATACAGGCAGGACGAACTGCAAAAATCATACAAAATTAAAAGAGAGATCTGTAAGAGGAATACCAAATGTGTCTGAATTCTTTTGCAGAATATCTTACTTAAATATTATTTGCAGGTTTCAGTAGTTTATTTAATGTCCAAAATAGGCAGCTGGTAAAATTTAGAGGCTTGTCAATCTCCTGAATTCTACAATAAGGGCAATGAGAGTGATTATAAAATGTTTTTCTCATGTGTTTGACAAGAGAAGCGTCAGAGGGTTGTGATCAGTGACACACAATCTGGTTTGAGGCAAGACAGCTGTGGTGTACCCCAAGGCTGATACTGGGGACAATACCATTCAACATCTTCATTAATGACCTTGATGATGGGCAAAGTGCGCATCCTCAGCAAGTTTGGCCACTATGGGCCACTAAGATGATAAAGGGACTGGAACATGTCTTTTATGAGGAGAGACTGAGAGAGCTGGAACTGAACAGTTCAGAAAAGAGAAGGCTCAGGGTCATCTATCAGTGTGTATAAATATCTGATAAGAGGGAACAAACAAGAAGCAGACTCTTCTCAGTAGTGCCCAGTGACAGGACAGGAGTCAATGGGCACAAACTGAAATACATGAAACTTCACCTGAAGACAAGAAACCACTTTTTACTGTGAGGATGGTCAAACAATGGAAAAGTTTTGCCATATAGGATTATCTCCATCTGCAGAGATATTCAAAACTCAGCCGGACATGGTCCTGGAAACCTGCTCCACCTGATCTTGCTTGAGAAGGTCCCTTCGAACCACAATGATGCTGTAATTCTGTGATATTCTGATTTCCAAAAGAAAGTACACCTTCTTTTCTTAATCAAATACGAATTCTAATTTATATTCCAATTTATGATGCCAGCACATGGAATGCCCTGGAATGCAGAGTAAAGCAACCCAGCATTTAAGAAAAAAAATCTTTGATGTGATGACCCTGTACGTCCTTTATTATTCTGTTTAGTATGACTGGCTGTATCCAAAGTGTATCAATGGTACTACATGTTTGTTTGAAGGCAAGATAGGCTAGCACAGCATTCCTTGAACAGCAAAAATTTACATTCTAACTTTATACTCTCATCCTAGAATACAGAACCTGAAGACCATGTTGAAATATACCACCTTATTCAATAAACTCCTAGTTCAACTGTCAGAACCTCACTTTAGCAGATTTAAATCTGCTGAATATTCCTTTCTTGGCTGAAAGTGAAAAAACAGTTTGACATTTTGAAGATTACAAGGGTCAGATTTTGAGGAATTTTTGTTTCTGAGAAGTCAGAAATAGGCTGTGGGATTATGCTCATTTAAAGACCTACTGTACCTTTAATATTTAGCTCAGCTTTTCTTTTTCTTGACAAGGTTACAACAGGTTCTTCTGAATTTGACACACAGAGGACAGCCTTCTGTGGAACGTGATGCTATTCTGCTGGTAATTCTTTTCATAGTAGCTACCATGGGGCTATGTTTTGGATTTGTGCTGAAATCAGTGTTGATAACACAAAGATGTTTCTGTTACTGCTAGGCAGTGCTGACACAGAGTCAAGGCCTTTTCTGCTACTCACCCCACCCCAACGGCGAGCAGGCTGGGGGTACACAATAAGCTGGGAGGGGACACAGCCAGGACAGCTGACCCCAACTGACCAAAGGAATATTCCATACCATATGACATCATGATCAACAAATAGAGCTGAGGTGAGGAGGAAGGGGTTTGATTCTCTCCCCCGTCTCACCAGGGTATATAAGGAAGTGGCTTTGTGATGCTTAGTTACTAGCTGGTATTAAATAATAATTTAATAATATTTTTTTCTTACTGTGGTCCGGTTAGGACCCTACTGCACAGAACTAATTGTTCAAAAGAATTTACAGTCTAAGTATAAAATAAACCACAACAGATGGGTATAAAAAGGTGCAAGGAAAGAAATAAGATAAAGGGTGTTGTCAGTGCCCTCAGATACATTTGCAAGCAGCAGATTAAGTGGTGCCTAGGCTTAAGAGTGAATGAGAATTTGAGGGAGGAAGTGGAAACATATTAGAGTTGCTTCATCAGCAAAGCCTCAAAGAGCTGTTGTGCTTTCCTCTCTCATGCTGCATTAACAAGTCTGGTTGTTGGGCTTACTGTAGCATCTTCTCATGGAATTCAACAAACTAACTTCTAAAGAAATTTCCCTGAAATTAAGGACAAAATAAGCAAGATTTCCCATCTCAGCAGATTCAAAGGGAAAGTAAGCAAAAATAACATCTTCTGGTGGAGTTCTGTGTTTATGTTAACATCTGATTAACCAGGAAAGATAATTCAGCAGGGAGAGCCACACCTTTTCTTGGGAGTCTCACATCTGTGGGTAACCATTTCTCAATGTCCACAGACTAGTCCATCTGTGTACGCTTCACTGAAATCAACGGGCTGAAGATAAAATAATTTAAAGACCAATGATTTAATTTTTCATTTGTCTCAGCTCTGACCTCAGCATGAGGACATAAATTACATACTTCATACAATGCCAAAATTGGAAAATACACAACTAAACCATTGGGTAACAATTATGAATGACAAAAGGAAGCACTCCTTCCACACATACACAGCTGGATTGGAAAACTTACTGCTGTAGCAAGTTACAGAAGCCAAAAGCATAAATGTATTTAAAAAAAGAAAGACAGTTCTACCACAGACCATTAAGCATGATGGTCCAGATGAAACTTTCAGGTCAGGAATTGCACAAACTACCAGCTGAATTTGTATTAACAGAAAGACTCATTCTATGCCTAGCATATTTCTTATATTTTCGTACTAAATATCTAGAATCTGACATTGTCAGAGAGGTCAGTGGTTGAATACAAGCATTCTTAAGTTCTTAGAGTCATTTTATTCTGCAGTATTCAACAGCTGTCTGCTATAAGAGACTAAAGAACTGGGATCCATTTACTATCTCCACTTAATATAAAAGAAAGTCTTATTCTTCTGCCTCCTGAAAGCTGCATGCAGATAACCTCTTACCTGTCCAGTCTGGTGAAGAATTTTTCATAATGCTGACAAAAAATTATGGCACAATGCCAACAAATTGAAACAAAATTTTGGTTCTGATCATCCGCTCTGAATAAGTTATCTAATCCATATGCTTCTACTATGGTCTTTAATTTCTACTAATCTAATTTGTATTGCATCAGTAAAGAGTATTCAAACCAACAAGTTCATCAAAAGATCACAGTAAGAATAGAAAACCCATGTAGTTTTGGTATTGTAAGCACATTACTCACATTCAAGAGATTTCAAACCAAAGAAAATTAGATGTGTGCATGTTTGCTCTTGAAAACGTATACATACATCATGGCAGAGAAACAACACAAACCAATTACCTGGGCTTCAGAAAAGTAGCAATAATATACTGTCTCAGGGTTGGAGCACTTTCTGAGACCCAAAACTTAGCCAAACAAAAACAACAGCTTGGAGCATTATGCCATTAGCATGTTTTCAATTGTTATGAATTATATAATTAATTTTAGGGAGTGTATAAATGAAACTATTGGACACAGTTTGTTACAATGAAAGTAAGATTATGTACTATTGCCCCATCAGACAACATAATCCAGATCATTATCTGTAATGTCCTCCCTTCCCAGGCAATTCTGTAGCATCCAACAAAAGGAGTCTGTTAATAGAGAGCAGAAAGCCAGATCCACACTATCCTGGAACAGAGGTCCCAAAATGTTCTCTGTGCCACAGAAAGAGAATCCAGTATTTCTTCCTAAAAATGCCTGCCTTCTGTAGGTAAAAAGACCTAGACTCCAGGAAACATCTCATGTGCAATGGTTCATACAGCTCCTGTCCACAACCCACAGCTCAACAGTGACCAAACCCCATAAACCCACAGCTCTACAGTGACCAAACCCCATAAACCCAAAGCTCCAAAGTCCTTCGTTACATAATAACCCACCTCCAAATCCCAGTGGTATCAACCAAAGAATGTGATTGACATAAATGCATGCTAGTTCCCACTGAAATCTGTTAGGTTCATATGATCAAAATTAGGCAAGCATACCTAGCGCTTTCATACATCAGATCAAATCATATTTTATGGGACCCATATTTAGAGCTAATGTAGGTGGAGCTGCATGTAATAACAGGGAAGAAAAAAAAAATCACATATACTAAGCAAAAACAAACAGAAAAACCCAAAACATTTCCCCCAAATCAGTAATAAGGCATACTTCAAATAATATTGCCCTTTATATTTGTGTTGTACCTTAACTGCTATTGCTCTTTGAAGTCATTACATTGCTATGTATATGAATGCTGACACAAATACTGTCCTTCCAAACATTAGCTATGCTGTCTATACACAAAAATAGATGAGGAATACTTTATATAGCTCAACAAAAGGAAATATAAGCTTCCCATGTTATTAGATGTGCCTAAAAAATGGTACTTAACAACATTTACCTGTGAGCATACTAGTGTCAGCAAGCTCAGCACTAGTGATGGGTACATTGGGACCATCCTCTTCATATGCTTTCAAAATGTACTTCTCAATTACACCTATGACCCCAGCAGGTTTGTCCCAGGTGACCTCAATGCTGTAACCATTTATACTGTGAACTCTTGAGGGAGTTGGCACATTTTGTGGAACTGTAGAAGGATAAAATAGAAAACAGAGAAAATGACAGTTCTAAGGAGACTATTGCCCCTATTCTTCACTTTTAATGGCTGCAGTAAATCAGACTCAACCATTAGCATAAATACAATTTATTAGAGTTGTAACTTTTCAGCATTGATTTAATATGACTGCACATCTTGAGCTATTCAGTTTAAGCTATATTTCAAAACCATCAAAACTCCATCTACATAACATTCCTTCTTGTCTTGTTGCTATTTTCCAAAAACAATTAATGTATCAAGCATATTTAAGCGTCACTCACAAAAAGAGGAGGTGGATTATAAGTAGCTAACAACTTAGGCACTATAATCATGCAAGTGAATGAAGTAAGTATTGCAACAGAGAAGGGTTTGATATTTTATCTGTTTGATATCTAAGCAATAGAATGCCACAACAATGAAGCATTTCTAAAAAAGTGCATTCACATTTACAAAAGTACTTCTAAAAATTTAAGCTCTTCCATTTATTTTCATATTTCTACAATGCCATAAAACTGTCTCAGGCCAAAGCAGAGATTTGTAAGGCCTTTTTGCAAAATCCTTTGCTTCTGATCATTCCATAGTATAAAAAAGAAAAAAAAAAAAAGAGAAAAGGGAAAGAAAATTAAGATGTTTAAAAGAACTGGAAAGCCAAGCCTATATATGCATACAGTTCTTAATAAAAAGAAAAAAATATCATCCCATTTCCCATAACCTTTAACTATTTATTAGATATTACTATACCAAGTAAAGGTCTGGCCAGTAACAACTTCATCACAGATGACTGCACAAGGGATGCAGAGGAAAGGCCCAAGGAACACTATGGCAGGATGATGGATGATGAGTTTGCTGTAAATGCATGTGGACTCCCTAGACCTGCTGATTATCATTCACTTTTCTCACCATCAAATAACCTCTTTTTTGTGTGATTTTATTGTTTAGTATCATAAAATATGAATGCAGTTTTTATTTTTATAAGAAGGGTACCAAAATGGAAAGTATAAAAATATCCGGCAGTTGTGATTCTTGTGTAAAGTAAGAATGTGATACTCCAGGAAAGCTTCCGTTACTACAGTAATATATTGATTTTATTAGTTCTGAAGTGTATCACAGGGCAAGGTAAGGTACTGCATAGCAGATGGTCTTCTCATAAGGGACATAACAAAACCAACTCAAAAATAATTAAATAGTGCAATTATTCTCCAACCCCGGGGAACATGGACTGCTCAATGCTGTGGTCAGCTTGCAAACATAAATTTATGGTAAACCTTACAGCTGTCAGACAGTTGATATAAAAATATGCATGTGTTTTCTCTCTGCTGTGTGGCATACAACATAACAGTCAGTAGTATAGGAATGCATTTACAAGTCCAATGTTTACACAGGTATTGTATCATTTTTTGAGATCATACATTGAATACCTTGCATCAATAGAATTGTCTGCATTGATGGAATGTAATTAGGCTTCAATTTACAGAAGAGAAAAAGTTGGTTAAAAGATGCAGAATTGTAAATATTCAAAAACTTGCTGGCTCAATAATGTTTACAAAAACACTGAACAGGAGAGGAAATGTCCTTTAAACTTTCTTCAGAAAATGAATTAATAACTTGATCTTTAAGGTTC